>NC_136011.1:17680970-17930970 GCF_048128805.1 Centroberyx gerrardi
ATGCGTAAAATGGATTTCAATTGTAACGCCAAAGTGCTGGAGTGCTTTAAATATTGAGGCTGTAGATCATCTCTTTCTGGAATAAGTGATTTTAAAAGGCAGCGTCAGTTTGGCTGATTTTGATTGTAATTTGACACTGCCATTTATGAAACAAAAACCCCTAAAACACACTGCATTATGAATGTGTATGGTATTTTGCAGGGACTGCGCATGTAAAGGCAAACTGAGGAGGCTTTTGTGCAGCACAGTACAGTGTTTCCCTCGACTGTGTCCATATTCATGACAGACTCCATCTTCAGCACATCTGTCTTTACTCACACTGTAAAACTGACATCATCTCCACACATGCACACCCATGTACCCCCCCACCCCCCAAACACACACAGGCCCTCTAGACACTTGTGGGGGGAAGGGTAAATAAATCAAAATCAACAACAGGCATCTGTTTGAAACAACTGACAGAATCCAGGAAGCAGCCCCAAAGCAGTTCTACTGTCCAATGAAGGTCAGTGGAAAATAGGCAACACAGCACTGCCTCTGTGTTTCAGCCTGCAAGCAAATAAGACCAAAATTTCCCATGTTCTTTATCTTTCTCGCTCCCCATAAATCAAACTAATAACAGCGAGAGTTAATCACCAAGGATACCATTGAGGAAATGGTTGAGGTGTCATACTCCTGTTGTCAAGGAAACGGGTCTGAATAGGCCTGGTGGCCTTGGAAGCTCACTCTAAACCTCTGACCAAAACCATCAGTTGCATTCAATACATAGAAAGTCCCACTTCAAAAGCATAAAACCTCATTCTGTACTCCATTCAGTTTCTTATTTATCAACAGGATCCTTTAAATTCCCACCCATTTTTATTTGTGCATTCACTCTGTGTAGTTGCACTCAATGCTACAGGTACATTTTACACGAGGAATAATGATTTTGATGTTTTACATTAGGAATTTGTGACCTTTTAACATCAGCAGAGACGTTACTCCAAACCATAGTGGAAAAATGTGTCTCTGCCAGAATCATGCATGGGAGACTGTGGCTTCTATAATTTGCTTTTGGCCTGCTGCGGATTTGCAGACCTGGAAGTTGATCCAGATGCTTAACAGGTTTTATAGATAATTGCAGATTTAGAAGTTATTACACTATCACCTGTTCACCTATTGAATATTGACTGTGAATGTGTATGATAATGTATATTACTTTGTGTTTATTTCCTGTAGCTCTTCTATGCCTAGCCTTTTTGTCAGAGCTACAATTAAACTGCAATTCAAAGAAATCCTAAACATACTTATGATACCTTGGAACATATTTTCCTTGTCAAAAGCTTTCTAGAAACACATGATATGTTGCAAGTTATATGCATGAATCACTGAAAAAAATAGCAATTTTGAAGGGGATGGAAGATTTTCAACAGGTAAATGAATGTGGTAACAGTTGTATTCCTTTTGGCACAAATCCATAGGCGTGGTTTTTCTTCTATGCTTGATTTTGTCAACTGAAATCAGGTAAAATTACTTCTTAAAACTAGAAATCTGACATGTTGGACATTTTCTTCTGGAAGCAAGCATGTGACAAAATGTTCTGCTCAGATGAAAATCATTTCAATATGAGGTTACAATTAACTAATGACACTATTTCAAAATCTGTGGGAAACATTCTTAATACTTCTGAAAACTGCCGTAGCTGTGATGCTCCTAGCATAAAACAATCAATTCAGATACTGGTAGTTGAGAGTCTGGTAGAATAATTCATGATTTGTGTGTGTGTGTGTGTGTGTGTGTGTGTGTGTGTGTGTGTGTGTAAGTGTGTGTATGTGTGTGTTCACAGACAGAGGACACACATCTGTGAAAGAGACTGCAACACAGAATGATATGAAGTAAACTCACATCACGGTAAGCTTTATTAGAAGTTCCTCATGATGGAATTTGCCGTTTTCTGGATCTAATTCAATTTTCACACTGGATCTTTGCAAAAATATTTATTCATAGTGATCTGAAAATAATTTCATAGAGGCTAGTCTTTTTGGATTAAATGTGGATTTTATTATGAAATCGTATTCCACTCTGCCAATTAATGAAAGTTTGCTCTCCTCTGAAGGCAATCAAACAAAGGACTGCAGTGTTCCTGCTCCTGCCAATATTCTGACAGTCCTACTATCAACACACAACCATCTAATACCAATTAGTTTCTGTCTTTTCAAAATCATGCAAATTAAAGTTGCAGCAAATTAACTGGCTTTCCAGCTAATCCCAGGCATTGAAGTGTGGACCCACTGCCCTATATCTTTTATTCTCTCATTGTTTCATCCTCCAGCAGAAGTCGGGTTCATTCTCAAGGGTAATATGACGGGAAGGGATTAATCTGACCTGCACTGGTAATATCTGATGTAGCTGACACTGATGTAGCTGTTTATCTGTTACATTTGGCTGTAAGAAATTAGAAACGTGTCCCTCTCTGCTGTTCTGATAATGAATGAAGAGACAGAGAGAGAGAGAGAGTGAGGGAGAGAGAGAGAGAAAGAGAGATAACTGCTATTAGTTAGTTAATATTTTATGAGTTCTATCAAGCAGAGGATATAAATAATGGGATAAAAGAGATATGGCCAATGTTCTGTTTATAATTATAATCAGTCTGCAGTTAGCTTGCTTCCAATGATCTAGCCCCCCCTAGTGTGAAAGTGAATTATTATGATCTGCAGTGTAGGAGACCTCTGCCTCAAAAGGCTTCTTTGCATACAACCTTCATACATTTAATATCGGCCTGTTTTAGTAAAGTATTCAAATATTGCTGCATTTGTAACAGTTATTGAAGACTACAGCGAATAGCTCCTCCTTCCACAGTAAAAGGAAAAACAAAGACAATTACATTTTAATACCAGGCTTTAATACCATACTTGATGAAATTTTGGCCTGGTATCCCCCCATTATAGTCAAATATCTGTCTTCAGCAGCAAAGCTTTTGCTGGTCTTATTCTGCACTTGTATCAGTTTGCTTTTCACATCTACCTAGTCCACCAGCATGACAGGGCTGGACTGTTTTGCACCACTAGGGGGCACTATGAAACAACACAGCCATTAGCAAATTAGCAAGGGAGTCATAAAGGGTGGTTTTCCAGCAGTAACTGTTTGTTGCTGTGTTACTCAAAATGAAATTCAAAACAAACAGGTCTGTTTGGTACACTTTCCTCTCATTCTCCCCTGCTATTCCTCCAATTCGCCCTCGTACCACTTTTTTTTTTTTTTTTAAACCAGCCAATGGTTATGTTGTCTGGAATATGTTAATCTTCCATGCACCGGCAACTCCCTGGGTGAAGATCACTTATTAAAAGCATAGTTGGGAGGGTTTATGCAAATTGAGTCAAATCAAAGCAAGCTTTCCCTTGGTTGGTTTCCTCTTTGCATACAGTGTGAGTTGGAGTCCGATATTTTTCCTGATATTCCACTTTCAGATCACCTCTCTCCTGGTCTCATATTTAACGTTGAATTTCATGTTGTTCGGCTTCCTCAGTTTTGCCAGTCTGTTGTTCCAGACAAACTGTTTGCTTGCCTGCAAAACTAGAAGTTTCATTTCCCGTTGAGTGGATTGACAGATTTGTTAGAGGGAAAAGATGGATAATATCCGCTGTGGCCAAAGGCTGCTGTGAAGTAGTCTGACACAGACACTGATTAAGCCTCTTGAGATCTGAAGCGATTGTGGGTCTTAGTTGAGAGAAAAAAGAAAACACAAAGAGAGAATTGAACAGGCAAAAGAACAAAACTGCAAATTGGATTGGATGAGATGCAAGTTTCTTGTGGGTGTATTAGTTTGTGCAACTGGTCTGATCTAAAATCAGTTTTGCTTCCCTAACTCCGGACCATTAGAGATAGGATAGAGGAGGGCTAAGCTGATCTCACATCAGCAAGGGAAAAGCAGCATCTAAATTCATTTGCTAGATTGTTTGTGGGCAGTGTTGAATTCTGATTCTTGGTTATTGTCTTGGAAAAGCAGTGCCTTCTAAATCAGTGGAGCCCATTTTGTATACAGCTGTGTATTGTAATGAAGGACTTAATTGGACCTCTTGACATGCATATGGGCTTATGTTTATACCAGTGTAATGCAAACATGTCTGACTTCTCAAATCACCCCTGCCCTTTAACTCACCTCTTGCTGTGCCAATTTAGAGCGCAAAGGTGAGTCTTCTGTGTTCCATATTTATATTTTGACAGTAAATGAAGTACAAAGAGCAGAGGTCAATGCCTTCCCCCCCAGGCAAAAGTGCAGACTCTGCAGTTTTGTGTTGTGTGCTAAATATCACCAAGTGTTCCTGTTACCGGCTTGAATTTGAGTCAAACTGGGAATTTTCAGCTTTAAGACAGAAATTAGAAATGATTAAGGACAACAACATCGCTGATTACTCAGCCAGTCAGTGGGAAATAGATTAAACGTTTCTTCATGCTTTAAGAGGCAGAAAAGCACACTTACCTATGCTTCATGAATGGGTTCTTACACAGATAACTAGCATTAACCTGGGAACTCTTTATCTTGTCATTAGTCATGAATGTAATCTTTGTTGAAGACGACTTAAGACAGCACACATAAATTAGTAACCACTGTTTAAAAGCCATAATACCCTTGAGATTTTTGTTTTACTGTATTCTGTGGGTACTTGATACTTGTAATGAGGCACCTTGGACTTTGCCATATCATATTATCATATGTCATATTAGAAGTAAAGCATGTTCCCTGGAGCACTATTTCTATAAAAGTTGCATCAAAAATAGATGATAATCGATGCACACTGGGACGGAAAATATGATCTATTCTCTGCAATACTACTACTACACCCAAATATCTTGATCAACCTGAAATCTACATACAGTATGTCCATTTTAGATGAAATTGAATCTGTTCGGTAGCTGCTAAACCACACAAACTAAATACAGGCTACTTTATTGCATGTGTGTGATGCATTTACAAGTAGCTTTTGTCTAGACATATCCATTTAGACAGTTGCATTCCTCCGTGTCTTTTGGGTCAGTTCAGTAAGGTCTGGACTTTAAGGGAATCAGTTGAGCACATTTCAGTGTTTAACCCGAGCATAAACCCCATCAGTGCAATAGAGGCAGCTGCGGATGATTCCTTAATCCAACCAGACACTGAGAGAGGATTCATAAAGGCAGACAGGCTTCCAACAGCATCCTTCCTGCTGCAGACCAGCAGGGCTGAAATTTCCTAATGTGAATACAGAGGGGCTTTCCGATTGCAAAGTCTAATTGCAATATTAATCAATTACAGAGAATAACAAGTTCATTTTTACGCCTACCAAGTGTGCCTGGTGTGCTGACTTCCTGTAGCCTATATTCACTGGATCATATTTAATGATTTGTGCTCCATTTTATGAAAATGAAATCATCCCACTGCACTTCAATATTTGCATATTTACTCAAAAACAATAAGGTTTCCTATACTCTAGTAGCTGCATCATA
This sequence comes from Centroberyx gerrardi, assembly GCF_048128805.1. NCBI lineage: Eukaryota > Metazoa > Chordata > Actinopteri > Beryciformes > Berycidae > Centroberyx > Centroberyx gerrardi. The sequence continues at coordinate 17,686,434 of NC_136011.1, forward strand.
CTAGTATAGCATATTGAATGTTTGCTGGACTCCTGTTGATATAGTTACACAGAATCAGCCCAGCATTAATAGCGAACGCAGTTCAATAATGTCTCGGTCTGGATGAAAGCAGCCCCCCATAAAAACCATCAGAGGGCAATCGATGTGCTTTCATCCCCAGGACGGAAATTGCACTCATACGGCTCAGACTCTATGAAGGCCCCCATCCAAAGCCAAATCATTAACATCAAACTTGCAGGAAAGAAATCAAAATGTCAGTCTACCCAGCAATCTCTGAGCAGATGAGTATTGCCTCCATTTTTTAGACAATTTCATTCTTCTCATATCTACTCATAGCAAAACCTACTGTAGGCCTATTTCCTCAAGCATGATCTGACTGTATTGAATAGGAGGATAAAAAACGTGTGCATGTTGGATACCTTTTTCAAAGGAATTAATGGAACTTAAATTAATTCATTACTGAACATACACTTGTACATGTACACACACACACACACACACACTTACACCCACACTGCTACCTATAAATAATGGCTCTGAAATAAATTCCCTGGAGGCTTTATTAGCTTGGGTATATGGTTAATTTAAATTAATTAAGTACACAGAGCATCTGTTTTCCAAAAAGTGTCTTTCAATAATAGCCGAGGGATACCTATTCAATGTTCTCTGTCTGGAACGACTGTATGTGTGGCAGGCGATGTAGCGCAGAAGACTTTTCTCAGATCCTGACTCTCAGTTCTCTGAGACCTTTTGTGTCTTTTAGTGTCAAAATTATGCGCATCAACAAAATATACGAGGCAGTTCATTGTCTGCTGATTAGTAGCATGATGTTAATAAGTGGAAACACCCTGAATGCTCAAGCGGCGTATAAAACCACACTATTTAGCGTTGTATCTTTTGATCATCTTGCATTCAAATAAAGTTCAGTGTATGCCAAGGCCTTCCTACAATGCATCCCACAAGCACAAACTTCCTCTCTCTCTCTCTCTCTCTCTCTCTCCCTCTCTCTCTCTGTCTCTCTCTCTCTCCCTCCAATATTTGCTGAGATCAAAATGGTCTCTACTCTCTGAAACTCATTTCACTTGGTCTTTATGGATGGGGTTACTACTTGACTGTTTGAAAGACAATTATTTGCATTTATTACCACTTGTCATCTTGAGAGTGCGAATGTATTCGAACCCACCGGAACACCATATTGTTACGAAAACAATTAGCATCCCAAAAACAACAGTGGCTGACTGAAATTGCAATAATGAAATGCAGATGACGAGTAATTGGTATAATTACAATATAATGACAACCAATGTAATTATACTATAGCTATTTTTTCATCATTATGTATCGTGATTGACATATTCTATTATCTCCAGTCCATGTGTAATCTGCGGTGTACAAAATGTTATTGACAAGATTCTTATATGGAATTTGCTCTTGCCCTCCTTAAGGCATTATATTATTTATTTTTATTTTTTTGAAGGGATGGAGACAGCTTTGCTTCTGTGATACATCTCTGATTGTTTCAAATTCCTTCTTTGAATATTACATTTTTCTCAGTTTGTTTGAATGTTTGAATAGCGTCACTCAAATTGATCCGATCACATTACAGTGAGATCTCTTATTATCCTTTCTCAAACATGCCTCTGTCTAATTTACAATGTGCTAGCTTCATTCTGCCAGCCTGCTGTTGCATCAGATGTCCCCCAATTTGGGAACGCATGACTCGCAGCAATTCAATTTCCTTAGTCTTACTCTGCCGGCTCAGTTAATGTGACTGATGTAAAAGTTTTCTGACTTCTAGAAATCACTTCTAAAAGGAAAGTTCAAGTTTTTCAAATCAAAAAATTGATCCCAAGTGACAGCATGAATGCGGTTTTCTCATTTTCTCTGTACAGATTATTGTGTTTGTACACTTAAAGAATATGTCATCATATGTTTTATCACATCAAATTATATTGTGTAAGGAAATGTCTTAATGGTGAGGAAATGTTATAGCGATATTTAGCTTGTGATTACCAGTGGAATGTTTGACTTTTCTGATAAAAGCAAGTGGTTGAAGATCAATGCAAGGGACCAACACACACACACACACAAACATGCACATTCACAACACACACACACACACACACACACACACACACACACACACACACACACACACACACACACACACACAAACACACACACACACACACACAAACATACAAACACACACACCAATCATGGACAAGGATACAATAGTTTTTTTGACATGAATCAATGTTGACACGTTCTTATTTCCAGAGCTGAAGCGTTCCCCAAAACTCAGAGATGAAGTGAATGGAAATTGCATGGCATGGGCCGGTGCAGGTGACACAGCTGCCTCGGTCAATAGGCCGGAGCTGCTCACGGACACCGGAGTAAAGCGCCGGGGCAGACGGCGGAGCTGACAGAGCCGGATCAAAGAGCTTGATCTGTAAAGGCCCTGACTCCAGACACAAATTGACTGGGGTGCAGGGGAGAGCACCTCTTCCCCAGTCAGATAACTTTCACAGTTCATAGACAGAGAGAGCGGGACACATTTTTGGAACGGTGCCAGAGTCATTAAATCCGAGCTATTTTTGTATTCCGCGCTCACATCTGTCCAAGATCTGTCGCCATGGCTCTGATAACACGGGAGGCAGAATCACCTTTGGCCCTGGCTCCCTCCCATGTTGGTGATGGAAGGAGTTAAGCTATAAGAGAGCACAGGATAGGATTTCACTCTTATTACACTCCTGGCTGCTGATTGAACACCCCAGCACTATCTGTTACCATGAGAGTGGTCTGCTGCCAGAGGCGCTTCTTGTAGTAGTAGATTATTTGCTTCCACTCAGATGGATGTACTTTACATGACATTAAACAGAAGCAATGTGGGACCCGCCTGGTGCATAACCACCCCGTCTCTCTCCACCCCCCCCCCCCCCCACCCCCCCTCCCTTTTTGAAGAGCGTGGGAGAGTTTCATGCACGATTTATCTTGCAAATCTAACATTTCATAATCCGCTATCTTTATTGGGCAGGATATGATGTGGAATTATTGATCACGTGCACCTCTAAAAACACACGATAATGTTGTTTACACGTGTATCCTCAAATTGGCAATCATGTAATTTGAAATGAAAATTGAACCCACTCGCCGCCTGGAATCTTAAACACGCATCAGCGAGACATAGATCTGGCAGGCACTCTGGGCCACAAAGTGTTTCTAATGTCTTGAGAGACAGTAAATAAAGAGTCTAATGTGTTCTACTGCACACAACTAAATAGGACTTGTCAAGAGAACATAATCTTCTCTTCCCATGATGCCTTGTATATTGTGATGCCTTGGCTTGTTTGCTTTGTGTTCAAGGGACTGCTTTTGAAAGGGAAATGATAGTGATATTTTCTTGTCAGATGTAATGACTTTCCATTTGGCCATCTCAAAAGTCTGCAACAGAGGGATATTGTGCATTCAGATGAGCTTTAGGCCTGGACAGAAATAGGATTTACATACTAAGGTAGAGACGTACAGTACGAAAGCGTTCATGATTACAAAACAATGTCAAGGATACATCTATCTGCTTCATTTCAGCATCACATAAAATAAAAGCATCAGCTAAAGAAAATGATGAATTGAAGACGCAGCTACATTTTTATATTTAGCTACGACTCAATTATCTTTCCAAGATAAAGTGTAAATCAAATAACTGTCAAAGGCGGAATTAATCAAAAAAATGTCAATACTAATGATTATTTGCTGTACATTCTATAATGTGTAATTGCAAAGAATTAAGGCTAGACTGATCATTTACAACTCGTCACAGTTTCAGATTTTGTCATTGATGGTGGTCAGCACTGCACGGTTTATTGTTTTAAAAAAAAAAAAAGATCTTTTCAGCTAGTAATAATTAAAACTTTCACTGGTCCAGTACTTTCTGAATAGGCCGGGCATTTGAATGAGATGACCAGGTTTGGCGCAGCTACTTTGGATCAAAGGACAGAATTCATTAAATTAATTGGTAAAGCAATTACGAAATATATATGTGGAACACATTGCATCAATGTGATGAAAGTCTGTCATTGTCCTGACTGCGGGTTCTACCCTTGACATTTTAATTGGTGATTTTCAGCTCTTATTCTGCACCAAAAATACACTGACAGAACAGAAAGTTTCTAGGACATTTTATAAGGAATGTTAGCTTCTAAGCTGGTCACATACACAGACATGCACACAGAGACAAACACACACGCACACACACACACAGACTCACAGTAGAGTCATTGAAATTGAGTAGTCTGACTGAGCCTTGTGTGGGCTCAGTGACAGCGTTGATTAAACATTAAGGAAGAGATATAATGCCATTTTACCATTGTGAGTTATCCAACCCCTTTGTACTATCATTTCATCTTTGCCCTTGAACTCAAACACATTGCCGAGTGACAGAATAGAAAGAATAATGATAATGAATTATGCATAAATGAGAAGTTGAATTCATCTTTATCCAACTTCGGAAAGTTGGTGCGTTTGAGGACCCCTGAGTGTTATTTGTCATGCAGCTGACAGGCAGCGCAGTGGTTGGTACTTAAAAATGGGCTGAGTGCCTGAGCCAACCGGAACAGTTTTGCACAGCGTTGTGGACCGTGATCCTGGCTTTGGGTGGCCATGAGACGCTGAGTAAAGGAAAGAGAGGAAACAATTTGTCTGCTTACACTTCCTGCGGACCCTTTATCCCCTCTCTGACTTGATCTGAGATGGATTTGGGAGAAAGTACCATCCTTTCCTAGGAGAGTGTGTAATGCTCTGTATAACAGTGCCACTTGCCTCGTCTGGCTAAACCCCCGGATGCGGTTTCACTGGAGAAAGGAAAAAAAGAGAAGCCAAAGAAAAAAGCCCAAACATTTTACAGTAATAGTAGTGCAACAATTTGTACTTTTTAACTTATCTTACTGTAACACCTGGAGTCAATAGCCAACTATCTGATACTCCTCTGTAAAAGGACTGTTGGATGCAGCCTGGGTTTAAGAGTTTTTTCCTAATCATAGTACTAAAATCAGTTGCAAAGCAGCACAGTGAAAACACATCCTGTGATACCAGCTAAAGTGTTTACTGAGATACAGAAGAATACCAGGCATCCACAGAGAGGATTGGATTGCCCCTCCAGAGTAGATACAAGTAGCGGTGTCTTACTGATTGCTGATATATCGTAAGCTTTTCTGATGCATCACATTCAAACCATATTTGGTAAATAGAGGTCATAACTGCCTTTTTCTATTCGTTTCAATAATGTATAAAGCATGAGCTTTAGATCCACTTGGACAATCATAAAAATTGTAGCCTAACACACTGATATATTCATAGCTTTATTTTCACCTAGGTTACAGACTTATCACTTTCATTTTGGCCATGATATTGCTGTCTAGATGTGTAATTTTCTCCCCAGGCCATGGAATCTCCTGGATATCTTATCATCGGTGACGGCGAGGGCGCTTTGATGTTACGAACTTTGAGCACTGTATGAAAGGTTTCTTATATTTCCTATAGAGGTATGCTGGGTAATTCTTGGGGTTGACCACAATATTTTTGAGGATTTTTCACTACAACTTGTTTATAGGAAGATATCACATTCACAGACCTTTATTTGCCCCGCAGGGTGAAACTTAAATGCAAGCTACAAATAACCTCCGTTCACAGGTGTTGAATTCCACTTACGTCTGCTGCTCATCACAATGTAATTAAAGATTACCTTAGGCAGCAATAGGTTGACCTGCCAAACTTCCCAACTACGCATCATTAGTGAGTTAACTTTCTAGGGTGGGAAATTACGATTCTGCTGGGGTGCGTTTAGCTTTGGAACAATAGATTACCTTAAACTTGGCCCATTGTCTCATCATGAAAGACTGAGAAATCTTTTGAATCAATGTTAGTATTCCATAGACGTTTGAATGAGTCAGATGAACTGATCACTGATCTGGAAGTATCTTCTTATTTAGTAAAACCACATGTATCATCTTCATTTTGTAACCTGGGCAACTTTTAAAGGGAAAATAAGTGGTAATTTAATATCATATATATTAAGATTTAATAGCTTATCTCCTCGTCAGACAAAAGTATCGTTGCTACAGAAGTGGACTGTATATCATTTAATAGCAATTATAGGTACAATTTCTAATTATATGAAATCTAAACCCTACTCATGACCATTGACTTTTATAAGATACAAAAACTAGTTATTGCTGTTTGTCTTGTATAGGGCAGCATTATTGTAGTACCTGGTGTAGCGTTTATATTTCAAGGTGGAAAGTATACATGACCATTAGGGTAAATGTTGTGTGGAGTTCTGATACCTACTACAACCTGAGCCATAAAGTTAGGGACCATTTAATAGAAAAGTGCCCCTTCCCAACCTTGGGAGTGATTATTCTTATAAGCATAAAGCCGCAGTGCATGACAACGTAGCGTGCACAGCTATTTTAATTTAGTGGTGCAAAGGGAGGTCCTCCGAAGCCTGGCTGTGTTTGATGAAGGTGCTATCACCCTCAATGAGAGGAATAATTATCACAACAACACATACATAAACCCTCTATTAGATTAAGGCCCATTTTAATAGACTCCCAGCAAGAGGGGGGAGTGGTAGCTTAATGTAATTGGTTACAAGGCGACATGCAGAGGGAAGCGTCAGGAAAAATGAACCAGATTTATAGGACCTTCTCTATCTCTTTTTTCCTTTTTCTTGTTTGACCATTCTAATCTCTCCTGTCTTGTGATCTCACAAGTGTGTCATATAAATGGCTGGTGCATTCTGTTTATTTTTCCCATCCATAATACATGGGGTATCTAAATCCTGCTGGCGTGTGCAGGAAAATGAGAGAGATGGAGAGAAAGGGAGAGAGAGAGAGAGAGAGAGAGAGAGAGAGAGAGAGAGAGAGAGATGGCTTGTTAATGGTGTGAGGCATAAAGGCTCAGAATAAAGTGGCAGAAATATATAAGCCAGGAAGAGACAGAGAGGTCTCGCACTGTGGTCTGCTGGTTGAGTGCTGGTGATTTGAGAGTTCTGAGTTTTGAAAGGCTTTAGGCAGACTTCGATCTGCTCTACAGTATTCTGGATCTGATGACTATAGGTCTAGCCTTGTGCTCACCTGATCGCAAGGTCACCCGAACTGCATTTTGATTCAGTTCTCTTGAAAGCGTAAATTGCCCTCCAATGTAACCTTTATCTGTCTTGAGCCAACAACACCAGTATACTCTCTGTCCGGTGCCAACAATTCCACTGGGGCATCCCATGCTGGGAAAGGTTTATACTCATGCTGCTATAAGGCACTTTGGGTAAAAGTATCCCAAAGATGATATATGTTGAACCTAGACCCCTGATTCAGGACTGTAGTTACTATCAGAGTTCTTGATATCCGTATTTAAAGTGATGATGAACCTTGGTTGTACCTGGGGTTTGTGTAGTTTCCTGGCCATGATATAATCCCAAAATCAGTGATTCTCTGTTATCTGTTGCTCCGGGGGCTCCGGTCGAGACAATTGAAGAATTGCGTTTTTTTTCTCTCTCCATTCACTTCCATTATATGGCGAAACATCTCAAAATCACGCTTCTAGCACATAAACAAACGCGAACAAAGCAGATTCTGACAATATGTTAAAAAAAAGTGAGTCACTTAGTTTATGTTATCAAAGGTCCCATAATTGTGGAAAATGGGATTTCCCTTGCCTCTTTGATTATAAAGGAGTTGGATGTGCTATGTAAACGCATGGCAGCCAACTAAATGAGCTGTTTGGACTTCCGTAGCTTTGAGGCGTCACAAAGGTTCACTCATTATCATTTTTGTAAGAAATAATAGGCTAACAAAATGTTTTTTTCAAAGCAGTTGAGCAGTTGTCATTGTTTATTTTCCCCAGCTCTGCCTGTAGCTGCCTGGCTGTGGTGTCTCATGTTTCACTCTTGAAACGGTTAGCCAATCAGAACAGAGGGGTCGTTAATATTAATGAGCCTTAAAGACACAGCAACAGAAACAACCTGTTCTTGGTAAGGCTCAGAGAGATGGAAAATGAACGTGTAAAAATGGATTGAGAGTGTTTTTGGTACATGACACCACACAAACAGCTTTGAATGAACCTGAAGACATAAAATAAAACACTGGAAAGTGTAGAATATGGGACCTTTAAAGCAACAAGTGTAACATCGAAATCCGGTCGGAGGAATTTCAGTATTACACTTGTTCAAACCGAAAGGTTTAATAACATAAAGAAAGCTCCAACAAAACCATCACTGCAACATGAAACCCTCTGGAAGAGCCAATTCTGAGTGGCAGTGCACTGGATAGAAAACTGGCGGGAAATAGTAGGCTAGTGTCACACAGGAACAGTAACATCTGGGTACTATGTTAGTAGATGCTAACGCTAATGCTAACTACCGTGGCCACGTTAGCATCATAGCTATATATTAGCCTGTTAGCTTTTGTGAATAGTATTCTACAATGGCAGACATAACCAAAGCATCTTACAGCATTGTGAGTGTTTATGTGTACAAATAGTTTTATCCCACAGTGTCATGTTATCATTTACATGATCAATAAGTACACACTTGTTTGTTGTCTGACATTAAAAGTGCGATGGCAGTAAAATCGAGTGCAGTTGCGAATTCTGACCAGAGTAGCTGCTAATGTGCCAAGTTATCACATAGAGCTTTAAGATATTAAATTGATACTGCGCTCTTGATTTGTCGTGACTTGGCTTTGTGTTCTACATTTAGACTTGAGACTTGACAGACATGGACTTGACTTGGACTTGACTTGGTAATCTACAGTTAGACTTGGGACTTACAATACAATACAATACAATACAATACAATATACTTTATTGTCCCCGTGGGGAAATTTGTCTTGGACTCAAATGCTGCACACATATAACTGCCTCCATAGTAGTAATAGTAAAAATCAACAACGTATAACAAAGCAACACATACTGTAGAAAATCACAACCACAAATTACACATATTGCACATTATGCATATTGCACATATTACACATATTGCACATATTACACAACCAGTGATAAGACTTGACTTGAGACTTTGAGACTGACTTGGGACTCGAGCAAAGTTGACTGTCATTTATAGACAAAGGTGTAAAGTAACGAAGTACAAGTACTCTCGTTACTGTACTTAAGTAGTTTTTTTGAGGATTTGTACTTTTTAAAGTATTTTTATAATGCTATACTTTTACTCTTACTCGAATAATTTAAATAATAGATATTCTACTTCGCTACTTTTAAATGTACATTCCGTTACTGAGTAAATTCAGATTTTTGTTTTGCACACCGCACTATGAAAATAGCACGGTAGCATTGGGACTGCTCGCTAACAGGTCCAGAATCACTTCTGCATTTAGGGCGCCAGAACAGGTGGCTCGTTAGTGCAGTGGCCAATGAAATTAAATCGCGCTCAAGACTGGCCAGTTGAATTAAACAGGCGTAGACGATCCACAAAATTGTAATGATCCCCATCGTCACATTAGTTCAGAAATCTCAGTTTCAGACACTGCTGATATAGCCACTACTACTGCAGAAGTACTGCAGAGGTGTTCTCAGGACTGTCTCAGGAGTGTGAATTAGTTGAGGATTGGTCATGTCAGCTAGACCATGAATGTTTGGTCAAGGTTGGTTTAGATATTAAGATGTTAAGGAGCAGTTATGATTTTTCAGTGTAAAATGACTCAGTTATTTGGCATAGCACAGTAGCTTATAATTACATCACAGTATGTACAGGTAAGGCTAGATCTATTGTCCTTAAGGTAAAACAAAATTGCAATTGGGACCCATAGGCTGTTAACTATTGTTTATTTATGTTTTGATATGTTGATGCAATAGTATGTATTTTTTTTATGTAATTTATTTTTGTATTATATTTTTATTTGTACATGTACATGTACAGGTTGTATGTCCTTTCCAATATCAGCATATTTGATTTTTTGTAAACAGTATGTATTTTTTATGTATTTTACATACAGATTTGTCTTGAGAAAATTGTATTAAAAGTGTATTTCTGAATACTATTTTTCTCTTCCTGGTTAATGACATTGCATTGGGACAGCTTAGGTAACACTGGTAACATGTGCTGGATGTGTGAAATGTAATTATTAGGGTAAATAATTAAAATATAAAACATTTTTAAAGTAACGCAAATGTAGTAATGGAGTACTTTTAAATAGGCTACTTTTTTACTCTTACTTGAGTAATTTCCTGGACTAGTAATTTAATTTGTACTTGAGTTAATTTTCACTGAAAGTAACAATACTTGTACTTGAGTAGGATTTGTCAGTACTCTTTCCACCTCTGTTTATAGATCACAATTAAAGAGTGTGAATAATTCTTCACACCTGCATTGCATCATTGTTTTCTGTGTGCACAGTATTTTCGGAACTTTTAATTCTTGCACTGTGACTGACGTGTGTGATCTGTGGGAGTCTCATCCTTTGTATTTTTGTGTTTTTTTCCATTGCTTGAAAATAAATCCCCACTCTTTACACACACACACGCACACACACGCACACACACACACACGCACACACACGCACACACATGCACACACACACACACACACACACACACACACACGCACGCGCGCCTAGCTGTGAGCCTGCCTGCCCAACTACCCTGTGGTTGACTGTTTGGCTTTTTACTTTTTCACTCATCTGCACTCATATATATGCAACAACCTATGAATATTTCAGCTTTTTTACCCAGAGCTAGACAATATCAGTGGGAACATGAATGTCATCTGTTTCAGAGAGATTATAAAAAGAAATAAAAATTTGTCTTGTGCCTTCAGAATGTCTCACAGCAAACAGAGGAAATCCTATTCTATTGTTTTGGGTTTTTTTGGGGGGGATAATTTTAATTTTTGCTCATAAATGTTGTGTCTTGCAGCACTGGTTTATGTATAAGCTGCTGTTGAGAAGATCTTCTGTCTCCTCGCATCTTGTACAGCAAAGCCTGGATAAACAGGTGCCTGTGTTAGTGATTATTTAGTACCAATCAAAACTGAACTGCACACCACTGTGCCTCCTGCAGAGTTCACGGAAAGTACAAAAAGATGTGTTCTTTTTTGCTCATCAGCATATCAAATTAAATACAGTACAATGGCATGAACCCAATGGATTAAAGGAAACAAAAGAATTTTTGTTTCGCCTTTATTTTCTCCATCTGATCCCAGACTTGTCCACAGGCATTACCTTTGAATTGAGAGAGCTGTCACATGAAAACCTGGTTTGAGTGGATCAAAGAGCATCTTCCTAATATCCGTCTGTAAGTGGTAAGAAGACATATTCAGAGGCTGTGTTTCCTGATATCAAGTTCATGGGACTCAGTAATTATATCTGCCAAGTGTTATTCAAAAAAGTAATGCTTTTCACCCCTCTCAGCCTCTAAAACCCAATCTAAACTGCTTGAATGACAGAACTGCAAAAACTCGGGAAAAAGGGGTAAAAAATGAGAGTGACTGAACTGGAATAGAAGTGTCGTGGAGGGAAGATGGATTCCTGTGCTCTCAGTGGAAAGCTGTCATAACAGTCCTCAGCAGCTGTTCTGGGAGCAGCTAGGAGTCGCTGGAAATGTGTCACACACACCTCCATTCCTCTATACAGGCCCAGGCAGGAGTCCCAGCTAACTGTGTCACATTTCCATCTCATTGTGGTAGAAGCCACCCAACAGGGAGGGAGAGGAGCACAGAGGAGCCGGGGCACAGGAGGAGGATCCTTTAATTTAGTCTCAGAGGAAAGGTTTAAGCCTCTTTCTTACCGGGGAGAGAGAGCACAGCATGGCGCGCTGCAGCCTTACGTTGCCCTCTCCCATTTACTTCCGTCAGAGCGCCTCCATCAGATTTGTTGTGATGAGGAGTGACTGTGTAATAGGTGTGCAGATACTCTCTTTGCTGGTACTGTTTGGTGTAGCTATTGTGCAGCAGCTAAACCGGTATGTTTTCCTCTCAATGCAGTGTTAAAACGTACGGCATTAGAGTTAACAACAGCGAGTAGTCAGGGGATCCAGAGAGTAAAACTTGTGTCACCCCAGATAAGACTCAGCCTCTGGCCCTACAGGAGGCAGTTTAAACTTTGGAAATTATGAATGCCCACCAGACTCTCAGGCCATGTTCGTCTCCTCAGCCCAAAAAGCTCTGCACTATGAATTATTCTTTGCTCCAGTAGCTTCACATTGGCAATGTTGGCACTTTGGTGAAACACCAAATTAAAAGTGTTCCTTCATTTATTCATGATTTTTTTCATCACTTAGTGTTTGAGAGATGTTTTAAATACCATAGGGATGTTAAAGACATGCATTTAAATAGGCCGCTAAATCAGGTTGTCTTAGTTGCTTAAGGCGAGTGAACTGCGGGCAAAGAGTGTTTTAGATACGAGTGTTTTAGACATGTATATAATGAGTATGTATATGTAAAGTATTCAGACAGTGTTTAAGATTGCACTTTATTGATCCCGTAGGAGAAATGTATATGCTGTCATCTACTTTCATCGAAGTACAGCAAACTTTTTAATCTGTACGCTATTAAAAAGATGCTGTTAACATGTTCCCATGCTGTAATTACCAACTGTGTAGGCAATTAAAGTTATTTTTAAAAATGATAACAGAGAGTGAGGATTCAGTGTCATTTTCTATGATTTACATAGACCTTAAATATATGTATCAATTATGCATTTGCATATCTGTTTGTGGCGTCTCTCAATCCAGCTTTTGTTTCCAACTTTGTCTTCCTGGCTCTCACATCCTCCTCCCTCTTTTGTCTCCACATTCTGCCCTACGTTGACCCAGGCTTCATAATTAGCTGTCTGGTGTACTGCTAGGAACACATTTGCACTGGGGGGAAAGCTGGGAGAGCTGAATGAGTTTAATGCATCCTCCTCATACTCTTTGTCTAAAAAATTGTATTATGAGATTTACTGCGCAGTATCTAAATTTGACAGTTCGGTATCCCAAATGAAAAGTGAAAAATCCAACTATGACTATTAAGCGGGTCTTATGCCATGCAATTCATCGCCATCAGTCCACTACACTGCAGGATTACGAACACTAGTTGGACCACGCCAGATGGGATAATGATATAGATGCAACAAGTAGAGGTGGTGGCTGGTGGATGAATGCAGACACCTTGAATTATTAGTGTTCATTCCCACGGCAGCAAAACAAAACATCATCATCATGAGAATGGGGAATTCCACTGTTACGGCTTTATTTATTCTCAGCTCAGTTTAATAGTGCTACATGTGCATTACCTGTATTTTAGAATGTATGCAGTTTGTAACCTGCTAACAACATATGAAAGCGCTGTTGAAAGAAGATGCATCTTGATGCTGATATGTACGGATATCATCCATCACATACAGCAGTGGGCAAGTCTGAATATGTTGAATGAGTGGTGTCACCTGATTCTGTGATGACGTTTGGTCAAGCAGCAACATGCTGATCCAGTGAAGATAGGCTGGAGTATTTGGCATTTGTATTTGTTTCTATATGGTACTTTTTTGGTTTCATTTGTGCCCTCTTGCATATCTGGGTGTGTATTTTGTATACAGAGTGTACAAAATATATATAGTATAATATATAGTACATAGAGTTTTCATTTTTCTAATTCTGTGGAGAGCAGGAGTGTGTAAGGCTACAATATATCTTCATGTAGACTTGTGCATATAACATATAGCGGCTGTGACAGATTGAAGCCAAAATCATTTTTCACATCACGCCATGCTGGGCAGTGTAGATTTTTGATTAACAGCTGTAATCGAACTTGAGCCCCTCTCTCTGAGCCATTTCCCCTTGGCTGTCCAAAAGAAGTGAGTTGGATTTTGAGCTGTCTCAGACTTCAAAAGGGGTAAGAAGGGAAAGGAGCAGGCGAGTGAAAGAGGGAGGCACATAGAGAGACGGGGAAGGGGGGGGGGGGGGGGGGTTTGAGGGAACGCACTTGAAAGAGAGACGGAGAGACCAAGAGACCAAGAAAGTGAGGGAGACAAAAAGGGAGTAGTGTGTGCATTTGTGAGTGTGCGTGTCGGTCTGTGTGTGTGTGTGTCTCTGTATGTGTGTGTGTATGTGTTTTGGGAGGAAAGGGGCTGGTGGTGGTAAGCAATTGCTTGCCAATAGACCCAAAAGCCAAGGGAGCACAGAGAACATATCACCTTTGGCCCAGCTCTAAAGTGCTCATTTAAAAAATCTCAGAAAAGTTGCCAAGGGTTCTAAAAAGTATCGACTTTCCCTTCAGTTTGTGTGGAAAGCCTAAAGGAAACCCACTGAAGATCTGAGTTAGCCCTTATAGTAAATGTGTAAATGTGGGGCAAAATCCATAATGGGGAAGACATTTCTTTCCTCTGGCTTCTCTCTTGTCAGCATAAAATATAACACGACAATAAACTGATACAACCATTACTTGTTTATGATGTTGGGGGAGGGGAGATGAGCGTTTTATCAATTCCCATTCCAAACACGTACTTTTGCCTTTTAATTTGCCACGTTATTCTGCTGTAAATCTGCCCCAACGTCATGCCAATGCTAACAGTGAGAGAAGCCCTTCGTGATTTGGATGAACTTGCAGTCATGCTCGTTATTATCGCTATTATGGTGTGTAATCTGCTCCTGTTGCTGTTCGTCATTAAATGCTGCCAGACGCATCTTGAATGAAAATACCACTCAATTTAAAAGTCCACACATGAATATGTTATTTCAGCAACATGGCCTATAGTCCAATCAGCATTTGTTAATAAATAACAATCTCCTAAAGCTAGAAACCAGAGAACCAAGATTGCGATCATGCGATGCCGCACTGATACTCGGCCTGGAGCTGTTCCTCTGACAACAAAGGACACTCTTACTTTGTGGATTCAGGGAACGGTTGTCTTAACTTTAACATTTAAATGAGCTTTATATTACAGCAGCGACATTTGATCTTAGCCAGAAAATTGTACCTCATGGGTACCACAGTTATCCTTTCCCGCTTTATGAATTCATTCTGCATCTTATTCATCCACTCCACTGCAGTTTTACATAGGTATGACTTCACAGATCAGGAACAGGTGTATACTCTTTTTTCTTGTTTCTGACAATGGGTGATAGCAAAAATAAACGCCATTTGGTGGACGCTTTTATCCAAATCACCTTACATGTGTACAAGATCAAAGGTGTTCAAGAAGATGCCCTAGCACAGTAGTTGTCAACGTGGGGTCCGGGGACCACCAGGGGTCCTTGAGGGGGTTCCAGGGGGTCCCCAGCAAATTGATGAATTCTTAAACTTTACCATTATTTCATTTATAAGACGTTAACACAATTAGAGAATGTAGAATAATGATTATTTTGATCATAGTTTCACTGTTATCGCTCTACCTAAAATACAGACAGTCATGGAATTCTGAACAAAATCATATTTAACAATAAAAATATTCTCAGATTTGGGTTCGAGAGACAAAATCTCATCAAATGAGGGTCCGTGGCCTAAATGTGGATTAAATTAGGGTCCTTGATATGAAAAAGGTTGAGAATCACTGCCCCAGCACATAGGAATGAGTGGATTAAAATCAGTGGTATTGCCCTTTAAGAGACAGATCTGGCCAAGCTCTATCTGGTATTTTCAAAGTGGGTCAAAGAATTTCAGTTTGATAGCAGATGGTGTTTGCTCTCCAGTGGCAATAAACAAACATGTTCATTAGAAATGAGCGGGCCTGCTTTATAATTGTATTACTATATCTGTTAGTCATGATTACTTCCCAGTGTGGAGTGACACAGTCTGGTTTGGAGCCACATATGTTCACATAATTTTCTCATGGGAGTGGTCTAATAGAGGAAAGAAGGGTAGTGTGTTTTTTTTTTTTTTGGTCATTCATTCATTTTCTTTACCCACTTATTCCTATTCAGGGTAATGGGAAGCTGGAGCGTATCCCAGCATGCATTGGGCACAAGGCAGGGAAACACCTTGGACAGGTCGCCAGAAAATCACAGGGCGAACACTGCTGGACAGGCAATCACTCACTCTCACATTCATAGCTATGGCCAATTTAGAGTCTCCAATCCTCCTGACTTGCATGTCTTTGGCATGTGGGAGGAAGCTGGAGGAAACCCACGTGAACGCGGGAAGAAACCCACGTGAACACAGGGAGAGCGTGCAAACTCCACAGAGAAAGAACCTTCTTGCTGAGAGGCGACAGTGCCAACGGCACCATGCCACTCTGTTTTTAATATGCATTATTGTAAATAATGCTGATGGAAAACTAGGATTGAAAAAAACAAAAAAAAACGTATTTTTTCTGCAAATAGATACACCACAAGCGAGCTACAGCAGTGGGAAATCAAGTAAGTTGTATAGAATCTCGACGGGCTTGTCCCTCTACTCAACCATGTACAAGAAAGGCTACAGAACAAAGACATTAAAGGGATAATGGTAAGACAGCGATTCGCCAATCAGGAGAGCTGTGTTGTCAGTGGCATGGCCAGTTCATTGCTGTGGCAAACTGTCCTAAACTGCTCCTCCCACTGTGATTTTAAAACGCCTTCCTTTTATCTAGACTATGAAGGAGGTAAAAAATAAGTGTTTTGCCGCCTGCAATAAAAGAAAGTTTTTCTTTTTAATGGCATGGGTATTGCCGAGTGGGGAGTGCACCT
The DNA here is from genome assembly GCF_048128805.1 of Centroberyx gerrardi. NCBI lineage: Eukaryota > Metazoa > Chordata > Actinopteri > Beryciformes > Berycidae > Centroberyx > Centroberyx gerrardi. Next base: position 17,703,084 of record NC_136011.1, read on the forward strand.
TGCTGTTCATCTCCTGCATGCGAGTGCGGGCTGTCTGGGTGATGGCCATTATGGTTCCTGCTACTGCCTGTGCGTCCGCTCCGCCGGGATCACTGAAGTGTTGGAACTAACAAGCTTGGGATGCAGACAGTGGATGCACAAATGGGATTTTGTCCTGAAAGCTTCTGAGTTTGCTCCCTGTCTTCAGTAGTCTGTGTGTATGGGGGGGAGGGGGGAGGAGGGGGGGGGGGGGGTGCAGGGATTGAATTGTCTGAGTTATGCACCACCAGAATGAGATGATTAGATCTGATAATCTCGCTAATGATCTACACTGGGGAGGAGAGCACATAAAATTGAATGAGCTACACCGATCTACACAGTTTCAGTCTCATCCTCTCCATTTCCTTTTTTTCTCGTATTCCCTTTCACTGAGTCTCAGATTTATGCAGAATCTGAGATGTGCTCCACCCAGGAAGATATGCAAAATTCCTTGTTATAGTTTAAGATTAAGCACACTCAAGATGTGGGACACAGACAGACACACACACGAGCACGCGCAAACACACACACACACACACAGACATAGACATAAAATCTCTCACTCACGCGCATGTAGAGATTCCCCCACGGACATTTCTACACACATAAACACAGACGTTCTCGCTCGTCTCTCTCTCTCTGTCTGTCTCACACACACACACACACACACACACACATGTATACACAGACACAAACACACCGACACACACACATACAATGCTCCCCCGGCCCAAGGTTAGTACAGATTAAAAGATGTGTCATTGATGGAGGAGGCTCCTCCTCCCTCCCCGGCCTGTCAGAGTGTGTTTGGGAGCAACCCACTTCATTTTAGCAGCATAATGGGTAAACAGAGTGTGATCAGTCCAATTACCCCCTCATTGCAGAGGCGTTCTGGCGGGAATGGCCTGTGGAGAGAGTGAGCTGTCTGGCGTGGGGCAGAGTTGCAACAGTAGCACCTGCTGCCCGGAGCCCTCACTTGTATGAATCTCAATTTGTTTGTACAGCCATGCCAAAAAACGGTGACCAAGAAGTGAGCCCTCTGAGGATGCTGCCACTGGCTAGCCTTCTGATTCCTGCGCTCTATGCATTGTCTGCGGATGCATGCCAGATCAGTACAGTGTTGTTTTCAGCAATGAACTGACTCAATGTCAGCCCTTGCTTTAATGTTTTCCACCTAGTGGATTGTTTTGTGCTCGGTTCATACCGTGTTCAACTCTCAAGGACGTTGAAAGTTTTTTTTCCCCCTCTACACTGTTTTTCAGTTCAGTAGATTGGTGAAAATGTGTGATTTTCCTGCTGAGACTTCATTCGCAGTACAGTGGTAAGCTGCAGGGCTTCCATTGCATCCTGTGCATGATACATGATACATGGTTTTGTGATAAGTTATTGTAGTCACTATGGAGGAGTAAGTAGTAGAAAGAAGAGTTGACACCACAAGGAATATTCCACACTTCACTGTTACAGTTTTTCTCATAAATAACCAACAGCCAGCGCTGCTTGACATGTTCATGTAAGTGTGGAAGTTAGCACCAAACGCCTACAGGTCCTGGATGGGTCTAACCTCAACAGAATGGAATAATTGCTCTCACTTAATCTATGTAACATCTGCCCTCACATTACAAGGACATAATTGGCTAGGCTCTTTGTCCTGTTCCCGTGATCCAAAGACTTGCTAATCGCCCCTGAAGAACATGGATATCTTTATCTTCATTCTTCTCCCTTGGGGTGTGTCTGGCAGCTGGTGCAAATGTAACATGCGTTTATCTCCTTATCACCACGCCTCATAATATGTTTTCTTTCTGGGTCCAAAAGTCATGCTTTCTCTTCTTTTTTTTTATTTTGAAAGACTTATATACAATTTCTGCAAGAACCGACTGAAAGCTCTGTCAGCAGGAAATAAGAATTACCTCTCAGGATTCACTTGGCTCCACTAATTGAAACTAATACCTTTCAAATGGCATATTGATTCAGAGGAAGCTCTAGCTTTCAAACACTCACAGTAAAAATGAATTATGTGAATGCATAATATGAAATATGAAAAAACTAAGATTAAAACATGTTTGTTGGAAGCTTAGATTTGCCTGTATGGCACCAGAAATCATGTAGATGACAGCAAGCATATCATAGTATGACTTCAAAGCACTCCTTGTTTTCCGGGCTGTTTTTCAATAGAACGCCTATGGCCACTGTGTGTTGCATTAGCGGCCTAATTAAAAAATCTTAGTGTCACCAAAAAGAAAGGTAGAAAGTCTACCTCTTCCTCTTAGGTAACAGATTTAACAGACTGCATAGGGAAATGATATCTAGATCATATCTCGATGTTTTTATCAGGCTGTGTTCAGGTTGAAATGTATCCCCAAACACGCGCGCACACGCACACGTACGCTCTGCCCCCCCCTCTCTCTCTGTGTTTGTGTGTGTGTGTGTGTGTGTGTGTGTGTGTGAGAGAGAGAGAGAGAGAGAGAGACAGGAGAGAGAGAGAGAGAGAGAGAGAGAGAGAGAGAGAGAGAGAGAGAGAGAGAGAGAGAGAGAGAATTGACGTGTACATAATTCTGATCAGATGTTGCAAACATTTTGCACCTTTGCTCAATCTAATTTCTGTCCTTTTGAAAGGCAAAATGTGGCCACAGCAGGAACAACAACATTGTTCTGCAAAGCACGAAATTACTTTTGCTGTCAGCAGCTCCGAGTGAATCATGTGCTGCTTGGGGTAACTTTGGCTGGCATGAGGTTTTACATAAATAAGGTGCCGAATACAGTCTATCCTGCCTCAGACGAATACGAAATCGTATAATTTCTAAATGGTTACGAGGGTTTTAGCGATTTAAAATCCTCTTTTTCCTAAAGTCCTCTTGAACAATGAGCTCTAACCATTCCTGCAGTCACTCTCCGTCGGCGCGTTTGCCTGATGCGCAGCGCCTCCCCAACTGGTCCCTCACTTTGACAAATTCCTGGACGTGAGCAGGTCTGCTGAATGGGTTCTTGGTCGTAACGGTGATACCTTGAATATTACAAGTTGAATGGCCCTGGAACATTGAAGTGGTTACCTTTTTTCTTACCGGTGTCAAGTTGGGTGAAAACAATGGTCGGATTGTGGTCATTTTGGTGTTTTTCTCTTTTGCCTTTCGTGTTGTTGTTCCCCTTTCACCCCAAGTTTGTGGCACAAGCGGAAATAAGTTCCCTAAAAACCAACAACAGATTTCACCGCCTGGAGGTAACGCCGCTGGAGGCAGGGGCGACCCGAAAACCAGCGAGGGTCAAAGTCTCACCGAAAGTTGGCAATAGCACAGTTTTTTTCAGCGCTTTTAAAACGCAGTCCGTTTTTGTTGGTGTTATGGATCCGAACTACGGCAGGCAAATGCGAAAGGACTCGCGAAGTGGACTTGGAAAGGAAGCGCGGATTGGCACCAAAACGGCACCAAACTCTTCCAAGCGTCTCGCGGCAACCGGTAAAAAGTATGACAACATTTTTGAGGACAGCTATAGACGTCCAACATCGAATATACAACTAGAAAACAGATTTCCTGACATCAGGAAGAGGACAACGCGGAGTGCGGGTACAACATACGCCGAATTTTTGGATAGGAGTACAACTGGAGACGCGCAGTCAAGAGAGAGGTTTGTGGAGACTGCGCAAGGTGTTCCCAACTCCAGAGCCGAGTACCGGCGCGCTGGAGAGGATGCCAGAGGGTCTAACCCGAGGCAAAGTGAGCCGCATCTGGACACTTCCACTTTTGCTCTGTCCGGAGACTCGGCACACAACCAGGCGATGGTGCATTGGTCTGGACACAACAGCAGTGTGAGTTTCAGTTTTACAAGAACACACAGAAACACACTCATAAAGGTTTTACAAAATACAAAATGCGATAATTCTGCAGACGCTTGTGATTATACTGCCCATTATAATTTCTCACTGTAAAATGATAATTCTTTATAATGTCAAAGTAGATTTACATGAGCTTTTAATCAGTCACATCATTACGCACAGTTGTTTCCCAGCGCGCATGGAGGGATTCCGTCCCTGTAAATGAACTGATTTCAGTCAGACACAGTTTTGAATTGGACAATACACTCATCAATTAAACTGCTCATAACAAAAACACCTATCCATTTTTTCTCGAGGACGATTTTATTTTTTGTCATTGCTTATGGATAGCTTAATTACTACATGCGCATTGCGCGCCTGTTTGTGTGGACGCATTATGGATTTTTCCGTGCGCTCGCAGGATTCCCTCTGTCGGCTTGCAAAACGACAGCAGAATCATTTCTTTCAACAAACTGTGTCAAACTCCATAACTTTTAATTGATAGTTAACCTTGCAGGTCGATTCATTTGACACTGAGCTATGGGAAGGTGAAGGCATTTTGAATATACTGTTGGCAGCAATCAAAACACATTAATTATTTATGAAATAATCAAGTAATGTCTCTCAGGAAGGTGCAGCAGCTACAATTAAATGGGATTGTGCCCAATCTGGCCCTTAATGTGACACTGATGAGACACAGTCTGACCTTTTAGCAAATGAACTATGCCTTTGTCTTTGACATTTGACTCACACATAGTTGATAGAGCTCTAATTGCTTGGATGAATATGGCATTGCAATATATTTGTTGTCCAAATGGTGCTTTGCTCTTCAATAGGGGTTGGTGGGAAAGAGAACAACTTATATGGATGACAAGCCATTGCACCAGCTACCTAGAGCCCCCCCACCCCCCACCCCACCCCTGCACACACACACACACACACGCACACACACACAGCTACACACCATTTTCCCATCTTGGTATCATGGTGATTGCATCTCTTACTTTACATAGGGTACCGCATGCAAAAGTGGTGCTTGCAATCTCTTGCATTTATCAGACACAAAGATCTTAAAACCACAAACAACCTTGTACAGAAGAGAGGGGTTACTGGCTTTTTACTTCAGGTAATTCAGATCACCTCAGTATGCAGGTCACACGGGTGTGTAGCAGCATCATTTATCTGGGACTATATCTGAAGCATTTTCTGCCCCAAAAACATTGCAGATATTTGATGTAAATGTAGATATATTTCACATTGGATGGTTCTATCCTTCAATCTCTAAATCTTTTTTCTCAATTGAATTTTCTGATATGCAGCCTGTATATATAACACACTTAAGAGGCGTCATGGGCTTTGGCTATAATGTGTGGATGCATGGTGGTGGACAGTCTCTGTAGAGATAAATCAGAGATACACCTTTGAAAATTGGACTTGTGAAATGTAATAGTTGAACACTATATAGCTAAATTGACAGCTGAATGACTATATATTATTTTTTTTTGTTAGCTTGAGATGTCTTGTCCAACCATGGGCCTTTATACTGTCTATTGGATCATCATTGATGTGCTTTTCACTTAGGCCAGCCAGTCAACATTTCAGATTTATATAACTCTAGACCCTTTGTAGGGGCCCAAAGTAAGATTAAAATTGCAGCCTTTATAAAAGTGAATTAATGGCATTTTATGGCTCGAGCTTGAGCTATATTAGATGTATATGACTGGTACTAAACCCAATCTGACAGGCAGATTTGAAGTGGAAATCATTTTATTCCTGTGGTCGACGGTAGTCCTGTCAAATCTTAAGACTTCACCTGTGATGTGATCAAAATGTAAAATCCGGACCCATACGGAGTGAATTGGGAAAAATGGAGAAGGTGATGTTCAAAGCACCAGGAGGGATCTTAAGGGTTCAGACTTGACAACAATACTGGAGACTGAAGCACTTTATGGTGTAAAAGCTCAAATAAACGTATTTTCTGCGTCCACAAATCAATCACCCAACTATTAACACATTAATGTGATTGTCTTTGGTCTCTGACTTTAAGCGAGAGTTGTTCATGTTGACAAATATTGATTGGACAAGACCATGGGAAAACATATATGGATTCCTTTTTAAATTCATGCTCCTTATATAGGCTTTCTCTACATAGTTAATCCACTGCGTATGTTTCTTGCTCCTTTAATCTGCCCCAAATGTGCAGTGATGGTTACTTAACAATATACGTAAGAAAAACGTTAAAAAAAAATCTGCTCCATCAATACAGGCAGAAATATAAATTTTGTAAAAACATAAACAAATACATATAAATATACTAGGCTCATAATGTCCTGTATGGCAGATCAATATCTCTGAATTGTCCCTCACACTGACCTGAGATATGACTATGTGGATAAATAATCTTTTAAAACAGCACATGCAGCTCATCCCCCACACAAGGGATGCAGAGCCGCCCCCAGAAGGCAAAAGACTTAGTGTGGGAGCCAGCTGACTGTGTGGTGACCAGGGAACTGTTGGCAGCCAATGATTTTAGGCCTCTGATTGACCATTTTTGCAAGCTTGGTTTTCCTCCTCACTGACCAAACGAGGACATTGTATTAAAGCTTAGGACACTTAATGAGCATCCTTATTGACATTAAATCCCCTGAGCTTCTGCAGCAGACAAAGGGGACTTTGACAAAAACAATATGTTGAAACGTGTCAGTTTTTAACAATAACGAGAGCTATTTTAAGAGACATAATGTTGCAGTCTGTCTTTGGGAGCTGCTGTCCTCGCTGAGTGAGAATCTTCATGTTATTGAGACTTTTTGACAAGCACCCCTTTCCCAAGAAAGAACGTTTTATTGCACCGGCACAATACTAGAAACCTTCTGCAGCGGAAAGTGTGCGTTGTGCCTTGCTGTAAACAGTGTGCTCGTACCTGGAGAATGACAGGGTCTGGTCCGTCTCAGTGGCCAGGTATTTGAAACTGGTTTCTTGCTCCAGGTCACTAATCTGGAGGGGCTTGGACATTAGATGAGGCCAGCTGTTCCTGTTGGCTGTGGAGTAAATCTCCTTGGTTTTTGTTATGTTCAGTCTGAGGTGGCTCGAGTCAGACCGATCTGTCAGCTCTGTAACATTGTCTTTTTTGCCACCAGAGACTGGGAATCAGACAGGCCTCCTGGGCCGTGTTGTCCGCATACTTAATCAGAACGAGGCAGTTATTGTTGCACATAATCTCATTGGTATAAATAGACAATAAAAAAGAGGAAGTGTTACGGCCCTGAGGGACACCTGTGTTTAAAATCGGTTCATTAGATAGACCGCCATTCCGTTTAACATGCCAGAGCCGGTTGCATAGAAACTCCTTGATCCATAAAATCAAATGGAGAGGGTTCCCAATTCACAGAGGTGTTTGACCAGAGTTTGTGGGTGTCAGTGGATGATGAACAGTGCGTAAATAAAAACTGGATAGACCACCGTTAAGGTGGCGAAAGTTTAAAGGTGTTTTTGTGTTTTTGGGGCTTGTTTTCCACATCACATCTCCATTTTAAATTATACACAGACCATTGCTTTTTGTTTGGCTTTGCAGCTATAATTTGGGGTAAGATCCCTTTAATGAAAAGCCGCATGATGCTCCGTCAAAAGTGCTCATATGTGACCTTGTTAAACCTTCACTGATGCACTTTTCATTATCCTCTAGCCTCCAGGTGGCTAGCTTTCAATACAAATTATTTCACTCCTTTGGTACACTTTGTGTTTGAATATTTTTGCTGCCAGTTATTGAAGTGACGCCTCAGCATTTGCAACTGGTCACCAAATTTCAACAATGAGTTTTTGTGTGTATCACCAGTAGGTCCCAACATGGGTCAGATAGTAAATAAACATACCACAAAAATGAAGCTTGACTTAATACGGGTTGTGTGTTAGCGGTCTTCATTGCAAAAAACAAATATCAACATCAGTTTTTTTTTTTGCTCCAGCCATTTCGGTCCTCGACTTGCTTGGCCCCCAGAGTGTCAGGCCCATACGTCTGTTCATTAATCCAGCAGCTCAAGCCTTTAGGGCTGCACTGTCCAGCGCTGTGATTGTAGGATGCTGATAGAAACTGCAGCAATCCTGTGTACTATACAAGAGGTGGAACGCTATAGCTACTAGTTACAGCAAATCTATTGCTTCTGAGGCTCGATGGGCAAGTTGCTTCCTCTCTGTAGTAATAATTCAGTGAAATCCTAGTTTTTACTCCTCAAAATGACATGCATGTGTGCCCTTTTTTTCCATGAATCATTTGTGCTCGGGGACCATAATGCATCACATCAACATGGGCTCTCAGCACTTCCTCAGCACTCAGACTGCAGCATTGCCTCACAAAGTGCATTTTAAGTACCAAATAAAGGCCATCAGTTGTATGTTCAAGCACACTCTCATTTCTTGATTTCTCTCTCTCTCTCTGTGTCTCTATCTGTCTCTCTCTCGCTCTCTCTCTCTCTCTTTCAAACACACACACACACACACACACACACACACACTTTTATGTTGCAATTTTAATCAAAGTGATAAAGCAGGCACAGAATCATATTTGACAGGTTTGCATGTGATTAATTAGTTTAATAACTGTCACAGCGTGGTAATGTAGACAGATACTATAGCCGTGATTAGGTTATGAAAACAAATTTATGCATTTTTTGATTGAGAAAATCATAAAATGAAAATTAAAACTTGGAGATAACTTCCAGTCTAGTGCATTAAGCATCATGGAGACCGTGTTAACAAAAACTGCGTCACTTTCTGTGGCACCCTGACTTTGTAGTATTTAGTTTCATTTCTCCCAAAATCAGGCAAAACAAGCAACACGGGCATCGTAACATTATGAGATGATGCTCGATGGGTCTTGAAGCAGCACATTGCCTGGAGCAACACAGCAGTTACTATCATGTTTAAAGATGACTTGGGTCGCTCAGGTGGCAGTCAACTTAAATAATGGTTTGACTTGGCAGTTTACAGTGACAGGAATGTATTAGCTGTGGCGAAATGGTTTCCCCTATCTCGTGAGATACAAAAGACCCAACCTAAAGCACCACACACTGTGTAATCAATGTACATGATGGAAAACTTCCAAACACAAGCTGACACATTGAGGAAATAGAATACTCACTCCAGGCCTGTCCTCCACCACAACAGCTTTCTAAACTCCGTCAAAATCCTTTAAAATGATTGGTTGATTTTGCTTTGTCCTAAGGAACTAGTTGAGCTATAGCAAAATTTTAAGCCCCATACTTCTTGCACATCAGATCAAAAACAAAACAATTTGTTGATGGCAGCAGGATTAATGTTGTTGATTAATTGTAACAAAACATATTCATCAATATCTTTAGCACAAGTGCGACCTGACAAAAACTAGACATCAAGAGCATGAATTAACAATGATTGGCCAGAAGTGATTCTGCATTCTTGTCAACAAAAATGTGACTGAATACTAAATCTGTTGGACTAGAAGACATTAAATCTGATGAAGCTGTTTTACATTAAATTATATTCTAGCAGTTCTACTGATCCTATTTTGCATACCCTTAAATTATCAGTTTCATGTTTATATGACCCTCTTTGGCTATATTCCTGTTTTTATATTCTATTCTTCTTTGCTGTATCCTGTTACTATTTGCTCCTGTAATGGCCAAATTTCCACACAGGGATAATTAAAGTTAGATTAAAGTTTCATCTTAATTTATCTTATATTTGGTAATGTTTTTATTTAAACAGAAGGCTCTGTTGCCTCCCATTGTCCACCCAGCTCTCACATACACATGTGCATGTCCCTTTCTGGTATAGAGATGTTCTGGAAACATTTTGGAAACATTTAGTTGGTCTATTGCAGCAATTAGCAATGGTACAAAACTAAAAAATAGATAAAAAGAAGACTGAACTGGATGTGACAAATAGGATTCGATCGATATAGGTTTTTGAAGTCATTGTTTGAAATCTGTATTTTTGGATTTAAGTTATAGCCAACATTTTATGCAAATATTCAATATGTTTTATTTTGACAATTTTCATGCCAAAAGCTTCTGAAAAAAAGCTGCGTAATTAAGTATTCTGTGTATTCAGTGTGGAAAAGCTTTTGAAACAGCATTCAGACCATGGGACACTAAAACTCTATATTTGTAATCCAGCATAATAATATCAACAACAACAACAACAACAACAACAACAACAACAATAATAATAATAATAATAATAAATAAGTAGTAGTAGTAAGTAGTAAATAAATAAGAAATTCATTTGACCAAAATGTCACTTTAGAATCAATTCAGGTTAAGGCTTCCACATAGAAAACCAGTGTAGTATTGATCAATAATTTATAAAAAAAAATATACATATCAAAACAAAATCATATCAGACGTGGATGACATTTGCGGGCCGATATCCGCCAACAAAAGACCGAAATATCGACAAACCAATATATTGGTGTGACAAAGTGACAAACATCTTTTGTTAAACATGGATTTAAAGAGCACTCTGTCTTCAGCCTGTCTCTGCCTACCACACATTACGACAGATGCAAATGAGTGAGGTGAGACAGAGAGGGAAAGGGGGCGTGTCTCTGTGATGGGGGGGTGCACCCCAGATTCTCAGATTCCCACTGGTTTAGCCTATATGCTATGAGTCTAATGACACTTTGACCACTGAGGGGTCAGTGGAGATGGAGGTCTTCTCTCTTCCATCTGATACAGAAACAGAGGACCGAGGAGGTCTGAAGCCTCATCAGTTTGAACCTCTAGCGCCGCTGGCTGCAGCTCCAGCCTCCGGGCAGAAGACGAGCCTTTAGGGGCCGAGGCTGTGGAGGAGCAGGAGAGACTGGGACGAGTGGCAGAGTGGGATTAAGTTGTGACCTGTAGTTTTCTAAAGTGCTAACTGGTTTTCAAACTCATCATACATTTATTATTTTGCGTAGGATTTATATATATATGATCACAGTCCATCCTGACATAATTCCAATCATGGCTGTAGACTGTGGCTTGGTGAATAACAAGATTACCAATGAACAGTATAATTGGAATACCTTAATAAGTAAATATAATCAACACTATGTTGAACTTCTAAAAACTACAGCTACTAAATATGAACAAACAAGGGCAATATAATAGTAGAATAATAAAAAACAGTGCAGGCTCAGTCACACAGCTGGTACAAGTTTAAAAAATTAGTGGGATAGTCGTCCTCGCATCGATGGATCCATCAATCTCTCGTTGGGGGCGGCAACAATTTTCTACTCGGATCAGATTCCTATGAACTCAACACAGTAGTACCTCAAGAGCCCTGGTATTACATCACAGATTGAGTCCAGCAGAGTGTTTATTTTCATCTGATGGGCGGCAGGAAGAATATGATTTTCTGCCTTAAAAACATCTGTATGATATTGTCTCGGAAATGTTGCGCTCATTTCCAGGATCTGATACATTTCACCACCATACTGAAGGCATACAGACAAGTTTACAGCTCGGAAAATGTGATGTAGTGTTTAATTTCATTTTAAAGTGCCTAAAAGGTGACTAAAACTAACAACAACATACGTCAAAAGACTAAAACTTAAATGAAATCCAAACTTGCTACCAAAATTAGCATGTACCACAGTGCATGGTGTCGTAATGTCAATTTACCACAGTGGACCAAGTGCTGGGCTTCTTTCCATACCTGCTCCATTGAACAGATTTCATTGACTATTTGCCCTAAGCTCTCTTTAAAGAAATGAAGCAGACCAATCGCATATCTTTTATTCCGCTAATGGCAGGCAGCACAATTTAGACAAATTCATTGTGTTATGTTGTTAGCAACAGGGAGACATAACATGCCTCCACAATCTCTCCACAATAGCGCTGTGTTTGTAGTGAAACCTTTTTACATTCAGTCCATTTCATTAATTTCCCCCCAAAATGGACTGAATTGATTGCTGAAACCTCTCAAGCTTGAAGCATCAGAGCTATATGACCCTGGACTTAGTAGTCCAGAGGATAAGCAAACATACAGAAAGCAGACTAATGCACAAGAGACATTTCACTGGGGTTTTCTTGATGAAAGCAGCATCCCCCGAGTATGTTTTCACCCACAAAAGTACAAACAATCAATTTAGTCCACAGATAAGATGAGGAAAGAGTAAGGCCTTTCCACAGCCTCACCGTCTCTCTTAAAAGACGGTTGTCTTTTCCTGCTAAGTGCTCCACTTTGAAGATGTCCTCACAGAGCCACAATCAAGATGTGCTGTTTTTCAGCTCTCCACCCACTTGCAATGCATTTTTATTTTGCCCTCACTGCTGTCAAGCCTTAAAGAAATGTATGCAAATTTGCAGCCAATATTTCTTTTCTCTGCAGGTGTTTGCTTCAAATCATTTCTAATAGATGCGTGAATATATTAATTCTTAATCATATGAGCAACGCAAAAATGTTACAAATTATGTCTACAGTGTTTGGATTCATTGTTTGTGATCTCTAAGTTTTAAGCTTGTTTGCATTACCATCATTCTGATGTACAGATCTACACTGGTACACTTGGATTTAAACCATGTTTTTCTAAATCACATTTGGCTTATCAAAGGACGCAAAACAATAATGTTCCTTGTCACATTGTTGGCTGGTCTTTTTCCCTCAAAGCACATAAAAAGTGATACTGACAGTATACACAATGTTTTCACTTTTCTGAATAGGAGATCTAGAACACAGCTGAGCTGGACTGGTGATCCAAAGAAAACACTGTATTTGTCAAATTATACTTTCTTTCTTTCTTTCTTGCCCTTGGCTTCTGTCTTGCTTCCCTTAATGAAGTACGGAATGTAACGAGTTTAACAGCAAATGAAACGGGTTTTATTTCTGTGTCCTCTGGATTGCGTCTGCTTGGACAGCAGCACGGTGAAATGCAGCGTAGTGCAATGAACAACACAGTCCCAGCTAGCTCCACTCGCATTTATATGCCAGCTTCTTGTGTCTGATAATGGTCTAGATGCATTAAGAGGCCCCCACGGATCTGCATGTTCTGGCCCTTTCCGCAGTGTTACACACGGCTGGCGTTTTTAATCCTGCGTCCTCATCCAAAAAACATTTCTTCTGCCTCTTGTTCAAACTGGCAGTAGTGGAGGTCAGTGTTTGGGCATTTTATACTAGGTATAAAAGGTATAACAGGTATAAAAAATTATATATAAGCTGGACATGGCCGTCTTCTTCCATTTTACCATGCCTATAATAGAGTTGTTCTCCAGTTGTTCTCACATGATCTTCATAGCATGTTCTTTAGGCAAACGCACATGCAAACATGCACGCACACACACATACTGTACATGCACACACACCGTGGTGTTGTGTGTCACAGCCCCAAGTAAATGAAGGGCAAAGTCTAGCCTTTCGAGATGTTGTTAGCAACCACTTGATCGATTCAAACCTCATCTTTTCTCTTTGTTTATTGAATCACACAAAAACTGACCTCCAGACAGCTGAGTCTTACAACTGACAGACTGAGGAAAGTTGGAAAATGTGGGTTAAAATCATCTTATGAAAGTTTAGATTTATGATTTAATTAGTTGTTGGCACATCTAGGTGTGGAAAGTTCAACAGCGATGCATGGAAAAATGTGTTGTCATACATTTTGATAGGGGCTAGATTGAGGAAAGCTAAGCCGTCAGGGATTTCTCCCGGGAGATGGCTTACTCTATATGTGTGTTTGCCCTATGATATGTAAAGGCTAATGCGTATTCATGAGAATGTAAATGTGTACCATTTTCACAGTGAAATTTTCATTGGATGCCAAAGGTAAATAAAATAAACATATGTGTCAGTGCTTCTCTGAGTAAATGTTACATGAGCCGTCAGCCACGGTATTACAAAGAGCCTCACATCATTCACTGATATCAACTTGGGGGTCCCTTGGAAATTAATTTAGATCCTTCATTTGTCCCCTCCGGTTAGGTTCAAAAACAGTGCCAGATCTACATGAAAGTGGCAATAGTCTCACTGTTTCTGCTTCCCATGATGTGTAACTCCTGAGCAGACAAAAGAAAAGAAAAAATCTGGAGGTGTGCTGTGTAATCTGTTTCGATAAGGGTCCCTTTTCTCCCTTGCCTACCTAATTAGAGAGAAATAATATTTGAGGGGTGCCATCTTAATGATGCTTCACTGGGGGCAAAATAAGCAGCAGGTAAGATGTGAGGCTTGGCGTTGGAATGCACAGTGAATCTGCATGACTGACAAGTGTTGATGTGCAGCGACAGTTTCTCCTATTTTATTAATAGTGATAATACACAGCACACGGTGATAATTTATACCCAGATTGAGAGCTGTGTAGAAACACTTCTGCCCACCAACATGGTGTTGTGATGCCTCGCACGTCCCAAGGAAGCACTTTGAAATATTGAGCATTTCCCTTAAAAAAAATGGATTGTTATGGAATTCTAAGGACCTGATTCAGTCAAAAAAGGTTTGCCTGTGTGTGTGTGTGTGTATACCATACATGCCTATGCTGCATGCATGAATGCTTGTGCAAGTGGAGTGTGTAGACACCCTACACACTCCACTTGTGTAGGGTGTGCGGATTGGATATTTGTGTCCAGCTGATATATCAAAATGAAATTATGACCGGAACACCTCTGTTGCCATGGAGGCCGTCTATTCAACCATCTCAAAGAGTCAAAATCTTTGCATGGCCAAACAGCGCCTAGCTGTGCTACGCCTTTAATGTTCTCTGTCTTGTCTACATGCGCCGGCTCCTCATGAACTAACTGTTCCACGGCAAAATGGAGAACTTGGAGAGTCTACTGAAAGAAATTAAGAAAGAGAGAGAGAAAGATAGAAAGAGAGAAAGGAGGAAAGAAAGAGAGAATAGACAAGAATAGAATGTTAGGATAAAGGGATGACTAAACTCCTCAGAGGGTGAGAGCCAATCTGAAAAATGATTGGTTGACTTTCCCGGGGCTAAAGCTCTCTTTCCTCACATCAATAAAACATAAACATGAATAAATGCACTGCTTTTGGCCTTCCAGGGTCCTTACTTAATTTCATGTATGCAAGTGAGGGATGATATGCATGGAAAATTGTATTTACCTCCAGGGCTCAAAATAATTCCTGCTGCCATTCTTGTTTGTTTGTCTCCAGTATTTACATAAATGCAATACTGCACCATAAACTCTTTGAATTTAGCGTGCGTCTCACGCAACTTCATTTGCCAGGTTCTAATAATGTAAGTCACATATCCGGTGTGTAAGCCATGTGCTCTTCCTCTTGGTTTGCAGCATTTGCATGTATAGTAGTTGCTCTCTATTGACTTGAGCCACAGATGCTCTGCCTATCAATAACATTGGAGGCGTGGGGACACATTGTCTCCCATGATGTACTCTCGGTGTATCCACTTAGAGACAAATCATCCAAACAGTCATCTGCCTCACTAGTCCGTTGGTCCCTGCGGTAGATCTTCGCTGACCCATTTCAGTGGGTCAGCTTTTGTTAATGAGCCAATGGCACAAACACAAACACAACAGTTAAGACAGAGCTTCAATTGGTAATTATAGCTTTCCAATAGCTCCACTTTAAAAGATGTCGCTCACTTTTTACTCGTTGCTTTTTGGGGAGCTTTAAGTCACACTGAAATGAAAAATGGCTTTTTCGCCTTTTTAGCTCATTCAAACTATCATACCATACACCAATTTGACACTTTCTGCCAAAACAATTTCCAAAAATATACTTTCTTGTATTTTTATATCAAAATCTCATTATATTTACTACCTGGAAAATTGAAAATCGTTAGTTGTGACTTTATTATGTACCAGGAAGTTAAAGCATTACAGATTTTTGAACAATCCTGCCCCTGCACTCTTCCCATCAAAGTCTTTCTCTCCCTAACTGTCATCTCATTGGTTTACACTTTTGATTGATCCCTCTTCACATTATGTCCCACCCCCCTGTTTCAACAGGAAATACATTATACATTAAGGAAGCAAGATGCTCTCAAAATGCTGTTTCATTGTGACTTTAAAGGTGCTGAAAAATGCTTTGCTTTCAAGTGATGTCCTCACTGCCATCCTGAGTTATGTTTAGTGGCCATTTTGCAACCCAAGCCAAATTCTTAGGCATTTGGTTAAATTTGATTCCAGACACGTGAAGGTAACCCGTAAAACAATGAACATCCGCAAACCTATAGCCATGCTGTTGGTTCAATATAATTCACTCAATTTATTTGGCAATGCTGGGCATTTAAAGCTTTTTGGCTATGAGCTACACCAGGTTGACACTGATCAAATAAGTTATAGATTCAATTTTCCACATAGTATTATAAGGTCCCATGACACTGACTCATTGTCGTTGGCAAGAGAGAACTGAAGAGACTAACGATCAACAGTTTGGCAGTTTTCCCCTCCTATCTATTTTTCAAAGAAGGCAATTAGGCCTAACATCACAGCCATTTAACTAAGTCTACACTCCAAATTGATTCAGACTCTGGTGTTGGACCTTGCAGACATGGTGCATTTAGTTATGCAAATGCTTATCTCTCTGCGTGATTGGTTAATTAACCTGTAATGCAGATAGTCCAGGCCATGCACAGTGGCCGTTTGATGGCTAAATTGTGGGTCAATTGGGTTTTTAACATTTTCAAAGCAGACTTAGTGGCATGCCTTTGTTCCTCCAAGTCTTGTGTGGCTTTTTCAGTTTAATGACTCGTTCCACGGGTCCCATAAGGTTAATGCATTTAAACTCACTGTAATTGAGCTTTCGACCTATCTTTCAGACTGTTTTTTTTTATTCATCATATTATGCCATGTTTTCACTCCTTGATCGTTATCTACCACTCCCACTCCCTCCCTCCATGCCCTGCCCCCTCTCCCCCCTTCTATCCTGAGTTATGAGCATCCCCATGGGAAGTCATTTATAATGCCATTGGACTGACAATAATGCGTTCGCACACCATTTCACTCTGCCCTCTGTGACTGGGCAGGCTTTTTATGGCCTGAATTTCCGTTTCCCCAGAAACACATTTCCCAACTATCCTCAGCGAAAACACAAAAGCATTTAGCCAAAAGCACTCAGAAGTGGAAGTCCTCCAGTGAGTAACATTTGTGACTTAGCGGGACAGCTTTCATCACGAGGAAGTCATCCCATTCAAATCAAAGTTTGTTTGTGTTTTGGGCCTCACTGACTTCACTCTCTGGAAAGTGAGAGAAAGAGATAGAGAAACAGAAAAAGAAAGCGGGAACAAGAGAGAGAGAGAGAGGTGAGGCCATTGTCTGAATTTCTTTTCGTTGTTCACTGAACAATTTTCAGATTTTGCTGTCATGTAGGTATCGTTCCACATGAGATACAGACACGACTCTTGACAGCCCACATGGATTTTTTTCAGATCTTGCCACCAGCACACTGGCTTCTCTTGACAGCATGAGGATCACTTGTCATTGAAATTACATACTATATGTAGCTAATATGATATAGTTATATTAATGTACCAGACTGGCTGCATTCATTCCACGTCATTAGGTGTAGACAGGTAATGTATGCTAATGAGGCACTTGATTTTTCTGAAGACTTTGAGAGATGGAGACCTTGGCGTTACATGTAATTACATCTGTCTATTTCTGTTACGTTTTAGGTGATTCTGATCTTGACTAAGCTGTATGACTTCAACCTGGGGGCCGTTACTGAAAGCTCCCTGTGGAGGTAAGGGGTGAAATTATTCTTTTTTTCTTTTTTCGTTGTTATTTTGCCCTTTCCATCTAGATAGAAAGTTAAGTTATGCCACCATTGTACGAATTGTGTAAAAATGCAAAAGCAGAGCCCTAAATACAGTAGGAAAATAATATATTCATAGGAAATGCAGTATACAGTAACTATGATTTATAGCATTCTCCCTCGCTTGAATGTGAACAACAAAGTTAGACTGGAAACCAATATGAAATATGTTTTAATAAAGAAATCTGAAATAGCTCACAGTGAAGTGCCCTCCTCTCTGTTTCCTACGCTCCCAAACATAAAAGAAGTTTTAGATTGGAAGAATCTTTTGGACAAGGCAACAACTGGTTCCTGTCCATCATCTCATTTTTAAAAGGTTATATTTTTAGAAAATAATCCAGAAGACGTATCTAAGGTATTCTTTATTTGGGTCTCAGGTTCTTTCTCCCTGACCTAGAAACTTCCTGACGCAGTTTTTGATTGATTGTCATCCCTAACCTTTTGTTTCAGAAGCAATTGACATGCAATTGCTACTGTATAGCCGTAGTAATACCATTCACTATGTATTGAGAGGTGAGTTACAGTGCGCTGTCAGATCATAAATAAGAATGGAATTCATTAAGGATTATACCATGGAGCCCAATCCAGCTTCTGATACGCCTTTTTTTTCTCACCTTTCCCAGAGCCTGCACAAAACTCATTTCATTTTGAAATACACCTGAAAAAGAGACCATCAGCTCGCCAAGCATAGAGCTTCAAATTAATATCTGTTTCACTAGAGGCGCCGCTAAGATTTACACCCGACTTGACACGTTTTGAAATCCCATATTGTGTACAGGAGGTCTTCCATCATCAAGGTGTCTGCTTAACAATGGCACCACAAGTAAATTAGAGTGTACCTCAGGGGGTGCATGAAGGCTCTTAGTATGGATATTAGAAAAAGGGAGATTTGAATATTATGAAAAGAAATGGGAGCAAATGATTTCTGTGATAACACAATAAATGATTTATGACTACAGCCCCAGGCCCCTGTTGGTGGCAAAATGCAATGTGAAGATCAATGGGCGACGTACAGAAGCTATCTAACAAGCATCAAGCTCCGTTGTGTTTTGAGATGACTGCCTTTTTTCTGCTGAAGTAACTTCACGCCGTAAATAACTTCATTTGAGGGGCTTTGTCCATAGCCACAATCAAAGAGAGATACGTCAACTGAAAGAAATACTTAAGCACAAATACAAATGTGTTTAGGGGTAAGCCTTTGAAAACAATGTCAACAGCAAATGGAATGATTCAGCTTAATGCACAGGCAATGATAGCAGACACTGGGTATCTATCCAATTATGCAGTGAAATTACATTTGGAGGCACTCAGGTAGAACTGAGAGAGTGGATTGGCTGTTTGCGGGGAGGAGAAATATAAGCATGAAGAATGGCGAGGCAGACACATCTACCCTTGTCGTGGGATGCATGGACTGCTAGGGGACAGACAGTGCTTAGAAGAACAAGTGTCTTTACATGTTCTTCATTTGTTTGTTCCTGCTGGGTAATTCAGTATGCTGTGGCAGACCTAAATGTCCCATTTTATTCAAACAAAGGCCATTTAGTTAATGAGGGCCAGGAATTGGGCCTCATTTGTTTTCCTCTCTTTCTTTCTTTCTTTTTTTTCTTGCAAGATATAACATTATTCACCTTAAGCATGTCGCCATTGTAAATGTCACCTTTTTACTGCAAGCTTGTTGCACCACAGCAAGAGCGTGCTTCACATTCGCCCCCTTGAAAAGGAAGGTAAAAAAAAAGGAAGTTTGAAAAGGAAACAGAATACTAGGGGATGCAAGGAAATCTCTGTAAATCAGTCTGTTGACAATAATAGGCATGAAATGACACTCTAGCACTAATTTAACAGATGCAAGAAAGATTTCACCGCTGCACTGGAAGAGAGGATGTGTTCATATTCCTTCCTGGCTGTATTTACTGTGTAAATGTCTATTAGAGTGGATAGAGAGTAATCCCTGATATAAGATTACAGTGTTCAAGTTCAAGTTCAAGTCCAAGTCTGTTTATTTTTCATATACACATCCTACACAGGGTAAACGGCGCAATGAAATGCTTGTATGATGGATCCTCTCAGTGTAAAAAGAATAGTAACATATATTCACAAAGATAAATACAGAATTAAAATAAGAATCAATATTAGAAATAGAAAAACACAAGTTAGGAGGAAATAATAAAAAAAGGCATAAGAAAATGTGTTCGTCACTCAGAATGGTGTATTAAAATTCGTCTCAGGTCTTGGATGGATAAACCAAAATGTCCATAATTTGCTCTTCAAACATGTAAAATGTTTTTGTGGCGGTTTCCAGATCTGTGGATTATGGAAGCACCTATTCCAAACTCAATGACAAAGTGGGTTCAAGGACGGTTTTAAGTTACCTCTACGTCTGCCCAACCAACAAACGGAAGGTCAGCGATTTCTCTTTCTTTATTCCTCTGTCTCATCTTTTATAAGCTTAGTCCTGATGTCAAACTGCTGATTTTCAAATTGCTGTGAAATGACAGCATATATCTCTACTCTACTCTCTCTGCCTCTCTCTCTCTCTGTCTCTCCCTCTAATACTGTATCTCTCCTCTGGCCCTCTGTACTTTAGATAATGATGCTTAGCGACCCAGAGATAGAGAGCGCTGTTCTCATCAGTTCAGATGAAGGGGCAAGCTTTGAGAAGCATCCCATTAACTTCTATATCCAGAGCCTGCTCTTCCACCCTGCACAGGAGAACTGGATACTGGCTTACAGTCATGACAGCAAGGTAGCAGGAGATTTTCAGTGAATCCGGAGTGAATCTTTTTCTTAGAAATTATGAAATATGTAACCTGCTCTGTTCTGCATTTTTTTAAAATTCATTCTGCTCTGGATGTGATCATAAGCTCGGTGTTCATTTACAATATCTCTCTCCTGAGACCTTTGAATGTTCCCCTGATGGTCGGTGCTGTTTTATGTTGCAGTTGTACAGTTCAATGGACTTTGGGAGAAAATGGCAGCTCGTTCATGACGATGTGATGCCAGGGCGATTCTACTGGTATGATTATGTGGATTCTATCCCTGAATGTGTTTTCTGCATCTGCAGTGATTGATTGTAATTTGCATAATTATAGCGTTCATGACCTTATGCTGTCAAAAGGATCCAGTGATCTCTTGTCAAAAACAGATCTTCCCAAGACAATCAACCATAAAAGTGCTGCTCTGATTATATCCATGTCACGTAGGCCTGAATGAATACTGTGCTCCTTTTTCTATAGCGCAAATATGACATGCTGTTTTTGTTGTCGCTGTCATTTGGTAATCTCAGCTGCTCGGGCACAAGGCAGTGAATATTGATGTGAGCCCGTTTATCCCTGTTTGCCATGGTATGTGTCAAGCCCAAGTGTGTTTTGAGCTGAGAAAGAAAGGACATTGTTTGGAGGACATCCTCTCCACATGCATGAACAGCAAGACATTTGATAAACAAGAGCAGCACGGCTGGTATTGCGGCAGCCCAAACAACACAATATAGTTGCCCTTGAAAACCAATGCTTTATACGCAATATTTCAAATATTTAAAAGAAAAATGGTATTGAAAACATGTACAATTTCATAACAATGTCAGTAGATAGTAGATATTTTTGGGAATTGCTGATCTCATTTGTTTTGTAAATCCACACCCCTCTCCTTGCCTTGTCCTTTGTTTATGCTTTTACAAATTGAGATTAATTGCCACTGGTGGCACAAATTCTATGTCCAATACATTGACTGATTCACAAGAGATTACAACTTATTGTTATGGCTTTCACAGAGCAGGGAAGCCCATCCTCACAGTCCTCTCTCAACTGCCTCTCCCTTTATTCCTCTTTCTTTTTCACCTTTGCTCTTCCCACCCCTCCTCCCTCTCATCTTTCTCCTCCTCTCCATCCTCTCCTCCTCCTCCTGCTCTTTCAAGGGCGGTAATGGGCCTGGACAGAGAATCGGACGTGGTCCACATCGAGACACGCATTGCAAAAGGCCGTGAGTTCTGTACTCCAGTTCGCCGCAGTAGCAAGACCCACAGGACCCCTTGCCTCTCATTTAGAGCGAGGTCACTGGGAAGATGAGACCTGTTCTGCTGTTCAGATTGGTCCCAGAAGTCTTGTAAAGCAGAATAGGTGTCTTCTGACAAAAAGGGAGAGTTATAGTGGGTTGATCGATGTTTCTTCTCCTTAATCTATCCCCCGCGTCCCATATAAGAACCTCAACTCTCCCCCCAAAACAGAAGACTATATTCTGTCAAAGCAATTACAGGGTTTTCCTACCTAGATTCCTCTTGTGGTGAGAAAAAGCTATATCTGAATTAGCATGCAAACAAATTTGGTCTCACACGAAAACATTCTTTACTACGACTTTATTGTCTCTCATGGTGCTATATAAGAGCTTCTATTTATCTTGACCTAGGATCTGGTAAACTAATTTGGATTGTAAAGGGGAGTGCTGTCTAGCATTAGTGCTCCAACATTTCATTTTTTACTATTTATGCAATTACCCGACCTTAAAGTGATTTCAGACCTGTGAGCTTAAAGTCCCAGTGAAACCACATTTTGAGAGCATCTTGCCTCCTTAATTTGATCCTGTTGAAACAGGTTGTTGGGGCGGGACATAAGGCGGGGAGGGATCGTTCAAAAGTGTAAACCAATGGGATATCAGTTGGGGAGAGAAAGGGAATTTTATTTGACAGGAGGAGTGGAGGGGCGGGATTGTTCAAAAATCTCTGATGGTTTTATTGGAGTTTTTATTTATGCCTACTGGTACTGCATGAGGTCACTACTGAAGATATACTGTTTTCCAGGAAGTAAAAGTAATGGGATTTTGATATAAAAATGCAAGAAAATGCAAAAAAAAAAAAAGGGGTGTAGCCTAATATTCATTTTAATTTCCTTGTGACTATAAGGTATACAGTATATTGCATATTGAGTGACTCCAATGCATACAAAGTACTGTTTTAAAGTAAAGTGATTGTAATTTACTGCTGATTGATTTCCCTTTGCCCTTTTCCAGGCGCCCAGTATGTTAAGTGCCGAGCCCAGCGGTGTACAGAAGCCAACAGGCAGTACCTCTTCCCTGGACACGTCGACACCAACTCCCTGGTTGTGCAGGATGAATATGTTTTCACACAGGTTTGCCTACTCATAACTTTATGTTTTTCTTCAGCTTTGTAAGTCAATACTTTATCAAATTAGACCAGGTGTTTTCATCTTTCCCCACAAAGGCTGCTGTTTCTGTGAACTCTGATTTTCTGGTTTTCTCCCTTGTGCATCCAATTCATGCTTTTCCATCAAAACTTGCATAATGGCTTTTCCCAACACACCTGTTCCCCCCGCTTGCCCACTGTGCGTTTTGATTATGGTTTGTCCTGCTCATGTCAAGGCACGCTCTGTATTTGAGCCTCTGCACAGACACACTCCATGCCTGAAAAATGTGAGGGTGCACGGCAGGGAAACTGTGAATAGACAGGTTGGTGTCCTTATTACCATTCACATCGACTTTGACTCCCATTAGACAGTGGCAGTCAGTATCATTATTAGAGATTTAATTTCAAGTGCCCTCTGCTGTCATTGATTTTCATCTACAACCGAGTAATTTTCTGTCTGTACTGGTCAGCCTTGATACATTTGCTCAGCTCTGTTAGGCTTATAGTCTAAATAAGTTTGATGAAAAACAAAATCAAACCGTTATATTTTCTGGGGCGCAAGGTTTGTCGTGAGTCACACTGCACTCCTTCGATGTGAATAAATGTCCCTAAATGTTTGCTGTTCATTTTTTAATGTATTTATCCATAGATTTAATCTTTTGATATGATATGATGTTGCAGCAGCAATACTTTAGCGGTGACCCAGTTTTACTTTCAACACACTTAATCCACAGGCTTGATTGGAATGGTTTGCGATGTAAGAATGAAAATGTATGGGAAAAATATCACAGTGTGATTTAAAAAATGGTGATTCAATAAAATGTCCAAATTGAATTTAGCGGAGATGAGATTGACCGTGGGCAGAGGCAGACATGAGGAAGATGTTGGTGAAAATAACTGGACACAGCTGGTGTGTCTGCAAGGAGCTGTGGTGGCACAGATGACTTTCTTGTGACTTTCATTGCTCGGGGCAGTTGGATTTAACTTGACAAAGAGTAATGAGGTTATCGATTGGGCTACAACGAAATAAGCAGTCTTCAACACCTCCAAAGTCTCTTGGGAGAGAAGGAACAGCCAAGTGCAACATCCTCAAAAATGTGGCCTGGGAAAATGCAGCTCATTGATTTTCGATAGATTATTCCATTAGAGCCCTAATGTAGTGTGTTGGGGGACAAACACCATCCTTCTAGTTGATTAGAAAATAAGCAATCAAGTAGTGTCGCTATGCCCGTAAGTGGATGGGAAAGTGGTAGTGCATTAAGATCTTCAAGACGCACTGTAGATAAAGCCAACACAATTTTCAGTGCCTCTTAGCTTTAGGCTAATAGAGATAATGAGCATAATTTTTGTTTTGCTTGTGATTTTGCTCTGCTTTCTACGCTGTGGAGTGTGTTTTATTAGTCAGTCATGTGCTGTGAACTAATACACTCCTCCTCAAGGAGATGCTTTAAGCTTCATTTCCTCTTTTACAACAGGATTACGTTTTGGACGATGGCAATTCCTTCCACACATGTCCGGCAAAAGCCTTGCATCCCTTTTTTTGTTTGTTTTGTTTTGTTTTAAGCATAGTTGACAGTCTATGTAGTCCTTTGTGTGTAGAAATCATTTCATGCACATGGGACCAATCAACATAAAAATGTAAAATATTAAATTCTACCTAACCAAAATGGGGAAAATCAAGCTGCTTTTCTGTATGTCTGTATAAACAGTAGGTTTTCTGTTTGATAAAGCCTCTCTGACTTCATTGTAAAGGTGACCAAGTCGGGACGAGCCAGCTACTTTGTGTCCTACATGAGAGAATCATTCAAGCGGATGAAATTACCTAAATACTGTCTACCCAAGGTAAGCACCAAAGGAACAAAATGACCCTCAGATAATAACAGGTTGATGTATCACAAGGCAACATGAAGCTCGTTTTTGTTCAGAACGGTTTTGAGATGGGTTTTTTTTTTTCTTTGTGGCAAACCGGTGTTCTTTTATGCAGAAATGTCACCATTTATTAAACAGCGCATCAGCAGTAGATGGCCTCTCTTTTAAGTCTCTTTTTCTGTCTCTTTTGTGTTTGCTTGCTTGTGCTTTCTTCTCTCTCTCTCTCTCTCTCTCTTTCTCACTCTCTCTATTTGTGTCTGTCTCTCACTCACACATACAGGACATGCATATTATCAGCACAGATGAGAAGCAGGTATTTGCGGCGGTTCAGGAGTGGAACCAGAACAACACTTACAGCCTGTACATCTCAGACTCCCCTGGGGTCTACTTTACCCTCTCGCTGGAGAATCTGAGAACTGGCAGAGGACCCGCAGGCAACCTGCTGGTTGACTTTTATAAGGTGCATAGTCAGTCCTGCTGCACATGAGCTTCTCCTTTCACTGTACACTTAACTACTCTTTTAGTGCAAAATGATTACACACAGTAAAGCACAAAGCACTCGCCATTATCTGCGATTATAATCATTACAGTCATTCTGCCCTGGAAAGGTTCTTAGACATTAAAACACCTTTTTAAATACACAGTAAAATATATTGGGTTAAAAATAACCCAATAGTAAGATACCTAATAGCCTAATGCCTAGTGATTTAACCCAATGCATTGTGTTTATAAATTACCCAATAGTTGGGTACCTAATAGCCTAATCTGAGAAACCCAGAAGCTCTCACGACACAAAGCGAGAGCGTCGCACGAACATTTGGGGGCAACGGATAGAAATCCTGTACAGGAAATAGAACGAGGCTGCGGGGCGGTCTAACAGAGGACACGCCCCGATATTTCCACTGTTGTTGCAGTGAATAGTCACCGACAAGAAGACCACTAAATAGTAAGCACAGTCAAAATGGGCCGAGGGGTGAGGAGGATTTTAACAAGTTTATTGCTGTTGTGGAACGCAAACATGGCGTGGCGTGGTTCAAACCGCTCCAGAAACTTTAGTATCTGGACAAGACGTTCTGGCTTGTTTGCCCACAGGATTTGTGAAAAGTCGAATATATCAGGCGTGGGCGACGTTGAGCTCCACGCTGAAGAGGGATACAGGTGCATGGAGGACACTATTATAAATCATTAGCCCCCTACGTTTCTTTTACAAGCTGCACACCAAACATGCTGAGAGGGCGCTGAGGCTTAAAATCATCGCCCCCTCAACCATGATTGGCGGTTTTCTATGTCAACGCCCCCTCTGCACAGAATCTGGATACGCTGCTACAAGACCCTTGATATAATATCAAGGGTCTGAGAGCGAGATTACTAATAACCTAATGCCTAACGTTGCCTGACGCTAACGTCATTTAACCGTTGACATTAAGTTAGCCACAAAGTAACATTTAATACAGAGGCCGTGTTACAGCTAATGTTACTGTGACAGTACTGTCTCAACCAAGAGACTAACGTTTCTAACATTAGCCGCGATTTCTAGACTAATTAATTTTACAGCTATTCATTATAAAACAGTTTAGGTCTAAATAAAACAATATAACTACATACCAAATGTTGCTGAAGATTTGCAGTAACGACTTTTAGCAGCTTTTTCTTGGACGTTCTAATTTGCGCTCATGCTTGGAATAATTACCCAAACAAAACAACCCAACAGCACTAGTCTCGCGGAGCCAGACGTGACTACGCTACTTCCCGCGAGACTATAACAGCACTAACCCAACAAAATAACCCAACAGCACTAACCCAGTGGTTGGGTTTTGTAAATAACCCGATGTTTTTTTTACCGAGCATACATTTGTAGCTGTCATGGTATACAAAGGCTAAAATGATCATGGCTTATGCTATTATGTCTCTGCTTTGATTTGCTGTTGTTTCTCCTTCGTAGGTTGAGGGGATAAGCGGCATGTATCTAGCCAACAAACTAGTGGATCATCAAGTGAAGACTTTTATCACATACAACAAGGGGCAGACATGGGCCCTGCTGCCGGCTCCTCCCACTGATAGAGCTGGAAATAACCTTCACTGCATTCTGGTGAGCTGGAGCCTTTGGGCCGGAATGAATGTTCATATTCATGGGAAATGAAGCTTTTGACATATGTCATTCATCAAATGTTTCAAACCTCATCGGCTGTGCTTTGGATATTCTTTGATTTAGAGCCATATTTGCACAAGGCCGGGTGCCAGCTTCAGCACCAGTTTTCCTTTTTAGTTTCCTAAACGGCCAAGGAAATGCTTGGCTAGAATATTCTTATTTTAAGGTCTATGCCTTTAGTGTATGGAACGGAGTGTCGTCACGTTTAGCTTCAAGGGTTCAGACTTTCCATTAACCCCAGTGATTTCAATTTACTACCTGTAGTCACTGTCAGCATCGGACTAATGAATGTTTCAATGATTACACTGAATTACAGTAAGTGGCACATGTTGTTATGCGGCAGACATGTTTAATATTCACCTACGCTAATCCAGTCAGCATGTTCTTCAGAGACTGTTTGCACAAAGCAACACAAAAATAATTTGCGTTGCTCAGTTAATAGTAGGTTACAAGATTTTTTCACTGACATACAAATGTCCATTATGCTCTTGCCCCCCTCCAACCTTAGCCGTTTGAAAAGCCTTATTGATGTTTTCAAAGTGCTTGAGTCTGAGAGATGAGTCAAAATGATTTGAATCAATTTTGCCAGATTTATCAGTGCATCTTGGGGAATTTTAATTACATGCCTTGTTTGCTTTAGAATGAAACAATTCAAATGCCCTCCTTGTCCTCTCAGCCATTTTCATTTTGCTGGCAGAGGAGATGAGGGGAAAAAAAGCATCTTTGTTTTATAAACGGTCTGTGAAAATGTTGGCACTTTTCTTTCAAAAGGGAGAATAGTTTGAAGGCAAAGCCAATTATAATTGCATCTGTTAAGATCTGTCTGATTCGTATTGTCTCAACTTGTGCTTGATTGGACTCCACTTTGTTGACAGCCATTTTGTTCACTGCATCTGCATTTGGAGATGTCAGAGAACCCCTACACATCTGGACGCATCTCCAGCAAAGACTCTGTACCTGGGATCATTGTGGCTACAGGTACAATCATCAAAAGGGCATGAAGTTGTAGATCAAATTTATCAGATGTCATTGATCAGACTTAAACAGTTAACTGAGGTAAAGTGTTAACAAATTTTGCATCACCAGAACTATCCTTGGTTTCCCAGGTTAAGTGTATTATAGCAGTGCAACCACCAAAATACACAAAACTAATCACACTGTGCTCTCTTTCTGTCATAGTAATTTGAAATGTAGCTGGAAAGTTGACCCCTAAATCTCATATCTTGGGTTAGATGATTTGACTGCAGTCAGCGACAAAGTTGTCCTCCGGTGGAGAAAGAGGACACGCACAAATTCACAAAATAGCTATAAGAATTTTATCAGATGATGCTTGTGCACAGGTGTGTTACAGCTTCCCAGTTAGCGGAGTCTTTACTATGTAAATATATATGAAATTATTCATGTTTTTGTGCTCAGGGAATATCGGAACAGAGCTGTCCTCCACCAACCTTGGAATGTTTATAACATCTGATGCGGGGAATAGCTGGAGACAGGTGAGACCCATCTGGGCCGACATAATACGCTTGGCTTTGTTTACGTTGAACAGATGATGTGCATTCATATTGAAAGTGTACTATCATTAGCGGAGCAAATATGTTTGATGTTTTTAAAATGTTTATCAATGCAGATTTTTGAGGAGGAGCACAACATTTGGTTCCTTGACAATGGAGGTGCTTTGCTGGCAGTCTTACATGCAACGGCACCGATTCGACACTTATGGTAGGTGTAGCTACTGTCAAGCAATAGTTGATTTCATAATTAGGTGCGCAAACCATAGCAGCGAATCTGTAGTGGCAAATTACCTGCAGACAATCCATTTCTCTGTGGTTTTATTTTTTTGGGGTTGATGCAGCGTGCGATTACACTTTGCGTTTTGAAATGCAGATGGGATAAGTTTGCATGATTACTGTATCGGCACAATGGCTTCAAACCTGTCTGAATCATTTCCAACAGAAAAGTGTCTGTTACTGCTTTGTACTCTTGGTGAGTATGATGGTTTGAGTGCTTTTATGTAAATGAGGAGCAGAGCAGGGTGGAAATATGAGACTCTGAAGGCCCAAGTCCTCATATTGTTGGAGCTTTGTAACACTATCTACTTTGATGTCCCCACACACTACAGCCCTGTCAAAAGTGATTAAGCTCTATGAAAGATGATTTGAAATCTCTCAAATGTATTGCGATATGAGTCATACCTCTGTTTTTTGGGGGGGTTTTGTCGCCTTTAAACATTTACCTGGACCTGAGGAGCGTTTATTATATTGTTGAATGTGTTGTCTAGATAATTGTTCCCATTAAAAAGAGTCTGAGGTACTTCATTTTTCAACCATGGCATTAGCTAATGTTTTGTTTCTGTCTGCTGAGCATTATCATGTGAAATATTGGGCATTTTGTTGATAATACTTCAAATGACATGAAATGTTTTATTGTGTTGCTTAGCTGGTGAATGTTTATTTAAGTTTATACCTGCAGAATATATATTTAGCTACTACATTATGAAAATATAACAAACTATAAACCTTTTTTAACAGTCAAATAAACAAACAAACGGATGGATGGATGGATGGATGGATATAGATAGATAGATAGATAGATAGATAGATAGATAGATATGCATTTTCATACCTCAGGCACTGACTGCTTGTTTTTTGATGCCGTATAGGATCAGTCTAGACGAAGGGAAGAAATGGGACCGCCACAGTTTCTCCTTGGCACCTCTGTATGTGGATGGAGTTTTAATGGAGCCAGAGACAGAAAATCACATTATCACGTAAGTAGAGAGAGGGAAAGCATAGTCCGGGAGGAATAAAACAAATATCAAGCTTGAGAAATGAGGTGTACTGTTAGAATAAACAAAGAAAGGTTCACTTGGTTTTGCTTTGTGTTTGGTCCCCAGTGAATAAAACCAGTTCAAACTTCTCATCAGAGGCAATGTTATCTTGTTTGTCAACACGGATATCAGACTTAAGATTGCAGGTCTTGTTGTTACACTATCATGTCAGATAAATGACTATATCCCCTGGTAGTTTCTCATGAATCTTGCATTTTGTCTAATCTTCTCTCAGTTTCTTTGGACACTTCAGCCATCGGTCAGAGTGGCAGCTGATAAAGATAGACTACAAGGGCATCTTTAATAGGAGATGCATGGATGGAGATTACCAGACATGGCACCTACACAACAAGGTAGCAGACGTATTGAACGCTATTGATTTATTGTCAACATCAAGGGATGCATGTTTGGCTACTGTCACTGTAAACACAGTACACTCGCATATGCATAAGCAGGAATCTTTTTTCTTTCTTTCTTCCTTTGTTTCCTTCCCTCTTTCTTTCTGTCTCGCCGTTGTTCTTTCCCCCTCCCATCGATCTCCTAACAAACTAGGGCATTATGGTTTGTTTTTGATAGGAAGAGCCATGTGTGATGGGTGAGAAACAGATCTATATGAAGCGCAGGCCAGGCAACCGTTGCATGCTGGCCCAGGATTACTCCAGGATCTATTCCTCAGAGCCATGCCCCTGCAGAGCCTATGATTTTGAATGGTAATGACTCCTTCTGTCAGCTTTCACACCAGGGAATATCTCACACGTGTATCCTCAGCGATCCTTCATTTCTTTCATTACGTGTTTACCAGATAGCCCATCTCCTTTGAACATCTAATTCAATTGTATTTAATTACGGTTGTTTGCAGACGTTTGTAATCAAAAATAGAAGTATCAGTTTGCTCAACTTCATATGCCTTAATACTCTTATCTTATATTCCCATATTTACTGGATAGCCAATATGCATGCATTCATTGAATCGAATTATAGTTTGCAAATTGTAGATGTGAGTTAGGAACTTTTCATAATTTGCATAATGTCAAATGACTTATTAGAATTCAATTAATAATTAATGAATTGCTAAATGAATTTTAAATGTCTTTTACCCATCTGTCTGAAATTCTGTTTGATCCTGCTTGTCTGACAATCATGTCTCTAGTTATGGCCTTAAAATATGTCATGAAGCTCTAGCTGTGATGTATTTGCCTGACTACAAAAGCTTGTTGCCGAGATTATTTGAGTAGTAGTGTTTATCATTTTATGAACTGTTGTGTTTTGGCAGTGATTATGGGTATGAGCGCCAGGCGGATGGGAAGTGCTCCCCTGCTTTTTGGTTTAATCCAAATGGTGCCGCTAAAAGCTGCAGCACAAGCCAAAGCTTCCTTAACAGCACAGGGTAAGTGGCCCCCAATGCTCCATCCATCACAAAACAATATTGTTCATTTCCTGCTTGTTTGCTGTGTAGCCTAGGACACATGCAGTAAATAGTAGTTTACTCCCTCATCGTTCAAAAAAAGATTCTGATTAGAGCAGCAGGGCTTACACTGACTCGTTGTGCTTGGAAGGTATCGGAAGGTTTTGTCCAACAACTGCAAGGAGGGAGGGAAGAACGTGTACTCACCCAGGAGGCAGGCCTGCCGTCCCAGACCGCCCCGAGGCCTCCGCTTGTCCACCGGTCAAGGAGAGCTCACTGCTAACGTTGGAAGCAATGTTACTTTCCTGGTCTATCTGGACGATGTGAGTCATATCACCTAAAGACCGGGCTTCATTGTTATTATTGGAAGCAGTAGCTTCATGATGGCATTTAAAGTCCCCATGAAATGAACTCACATTACTTTTGCTTCCTAGAAAACAGAGTATCACTAGTAGGCGTAAATCTAAATTTCTAACCAATAAAACCATCAGATTTTTGAACAATCCCACACCCCTCCCATCAAATAAAATTGCCTTTCTCTTCCCGACTAGACTTTTGAATGATCTCTCACTGCATCATATCCCACCCCAACATCCTGTTTCAGATGCCATTTCATGAGGTCTTTTATTTGTTTGTTTTGGAGGATCTTATCAGATGACAAGATGTCCCCAGAATATGAACTGCTCCTTTCTAGTTTTGGACAGGTGCACTTTCTCACCGACTGTCTGCCTGTCTAGCGCTACATTTTACTTTTCCCATCTTTTCTCCGTCGAGCGTCTTTCTCCTTCTCCTCCTGTTCTCCTGTGAAGTATTTGTGACACAACTTATACAAGTAGGACATCTCATCCCGAGCCCGTTAGTGGACCGCACCTCCTTGTATTTGGTCTCAGAGCAGTATCTTGACTTAAGCCATCTTGACATATGCCATGTCTTACCTTTTGTCCACAGGGAGACTCGCTGAGGACCAATATCCAGCTAGACTTCGGAGACGGCATCAAGATCACATACTCTAATCTGAGCAGGACAGATGATGGAATCAAACACATCTACAGAACTACTGGGATTTACCGAGTGACAGCTTATGCCGAAAACAACCAGGGATCTGACAGCAGCTCACTGTTTTTACACATCACTAGTATGTGAATAAGAAATATCATTACTCATTCCCCTACAGTGCATATGGCATGCAACCCTTCTCTCTTATGGACAGTCGTGTCCCGGCTCTGTGGAATTCCATTTCATTCATTTCGTTTTATCACTATCATGCATTACTTACATTTTAGCTTCAAAAAACACAAAACCGTACAACTGGGGCGAAATGTAGAGCAGCTGAAATCACAAAACTATTCAATATTTGCTAAATATGTCTGTCTGTGTGTGTGTGTGTGTGTGTGCTTGCATGTGTGCATGCAAATATTTGTCTGCACACGTGTGCGTGCGTGCGTGTGTGTGTGTGTGTGTGCATGCATGCGTGAATGCGTGTGTGCTGGTGTATGGTGATGCTGCCTCAGGTCCGGTGGAGCGTGTATATCTCTCAGCTCCTATTGTAGCCATCAGGGGGAAGGAGGCTAATCTCACTGCAGTGGTTTGGCCGAGCCTCTCCAGAACGCTGACCTTCTTCTGGTGGTTTGAAAACAGCTCCGAGGTGAGATGCTTCCTCCTCCTCCTCCTCCTCCTTCTCCTCATGCTCTTGTTCCACACAGACTTTTTTTTGTCATGTTTACTGCAGTTATTCTCCCCCTTTTCTCTTGATGTCCTTGTGTTGTTTACAGTCTAAAAATGTTTCACGCAAATCATGTAAAACGTGCTGCGGCTCCACGTGACTGCCCCGTGTTTTTGTGGAGGATCCACCTTGGATGGCTGGTCATATTTATTTATCACGTTGATTGTGTTCACCGCAGAACCCATTATTATACAGTATGTCAAGGGCCGTATGTAGTACGGCTGAGAGGATGCGGATTCTTCTGTGCAATTCTCTGTATTTTTCCTTTTGAAAACCCAGCCCATTATAACCTTGGAGGGAAGCATCTCGTACACGTTTCTGAGAGAGGGAGTAAACAAGGTCACGGTCCAAGTTGCTTCTGGGAGCACCGTGATGCAGGATTCAAAAGTTATAACTGTTAAAGGTGAGTGGGGGAGGCGGTCTTCAAAACATTAATTGGTACGATGTATATTACATTAATATGCAATATGCTATTTGAGGAAGATGCCTCTCGGTCCACGTTGCAAGCGCTGCCACTTTGATGCCGTTTTATCTAATGAATAAAATGACACGATCTAGAGGTGCAATTAACTTCAAGTGTTCTGCTATCAAATGGAAAAAGACATAAAGCTACACATCAGATTAATCAAAAGCGAAAATAGTAAAAGCATTCATATTCCAACGGCCATCATGTCATCTTTTCGTAGAGTTCTTCAGGTCGCTGTTGTTGTCGTTTTCACCGGCTCTTGACGAGCACAACCCTGACATCCCAGAGTGGAGGGAGGACGTGGGGCGCGTGGTGCGGACAGCTCTGTCACAGGTACAGGACGTCCCTCTTGCTCTGGGACGTCTCCTGGAGCCACCGCGGGCCAGCAGCGGCTCTCTAGGCCATTACTTTTTCATACCATGCAGCATGGCATGGCTGTCTGCCTGCAGTGATGATACAGCATTCATGAAGTTTTATGGTCAATGTGAAAAATGTGTTTTTTTTTATTTGCCTATGAAGACAGGATAGGACAGAATAACTGGACATGGTATTATATGATTTGACCCTGATGTCAAAATGTTTGCCATGTGACACCGTTTGAGATTTATGTATGAAATCTACCTCTGGATAGCCTAAAGTTTAACCTCCATATTAGACTTACACAGTCTTTTGTTCCTGACCTGTTGTTGCAGGTGTCTGGGTTTCCTGAAGACCAGCTGCTGGTGTCGCTGTATCCTGGTCTTCCAACTGTAGCAGAACTCTTCATCTTGCCTGACATACAAACTCCGTCTGAACACAGGAGGAGGAGTGAGGAGGCGCTAGAGAGGGTAAGAACCACAGAAGCTCAGTCATGGTATTTAACCTTAAACTGATGTTGAACTTTGGTTGTACCTTGGGTTGTGTAGTTTCCTGGCCATGATATAACCCCAAAATCGGTGATTATCTGTTATCTGTTGCTCCGGGGCTCTGGTAGAGGAGATTGGAGAATTGCAGGGTTTTTTTCTCCATTCACTGCCATTATATGGCCAAACAGGTCTGAAAATCACACGTCTAGCACATAAACGACTGCGAGCAAAGCAGATTCTGACAATATATAAAACAACTCGTCATTCTGCAGATTTTTTTTACATGAATCGCTTTCTTTATGTTTATAAAACCTAAAGTGTGTTGGTTTAGTAACACGTCCAGGAAGCTGCACAACCCAAGGTACTACCAAAGTTCAACATCACTTTAACTTTTAGATATTATTGTTTTCTGTGGCATAATGTGTCATGTTTTTTGTCAAATACCTTAAACAGATATCAGATATTTTCGTCACTGCCCTGAACCAAGGCTTGATCCAGTTTGAGTTGAAAGCTGATATTCGCATTATTGTGTACATCACACAGCAAACTTTGGGTAAGTTTTTGCAATCTTAACCAGTTACTTTTGCTCAGTTGGAACGATGTAGCTGTTACATTTAAAAGCCTTGAGCAGATAACTATAAAAAAGCATTCTAACAGACCTGAAGTGTAATTTATTCCAGCTTAGCTCCACAAATCCATGATGCATTTGTTCTGCTTTATCTTTGCCTTTGTTGATGTGCATAAGATAAGACAGGTGTCTTCCTTGGGATGATTTGACATTCTTTTCTACCCATACACTGAAATGATAAAACATGAGATAATCAACAGAATTCCCTGGCGGCGATTTATTCATACTGTATATCGCAAAATTTGAATATCTTTCCCAGTGCATCAATTTTGTAGCGCACGAGCTTAGGCTGTTAGACAGTAGTTCTCTTTGAAATTAGCCAATCGATGAGATGATTGACAAAGACGGTGTTTGGTATGCGCTGAGGAAAATCGTCAGGGTCAGTGGGATATTAGCATATCGCAAAAACGTGTCGATCAACCCGGCATGGCTTTACCCTTTTCATCCACCGACTGATCTGTCTTCATTTGTGTCTGCATACAAAGGTCTGGGGTGCCTTTAAAAGGATCCGGAAAGGTCATAGACTTCATAGGCTTCTTACTAAAGGAGAGAAAGATGGGTGGCGAGGGGCAATACTTTGAATATTGCACCTCAGCATTTACAAAGCCATGACTAAGCATAAACCACCAGGATGTAGAGAGACCAGGGAGAGACAGCAGGACCTCCTAAAGGCTTCTTTTAATGCCTCGAGGGAATGACAGACAGGGAGCAGCTCTTCAAACTGTACCATGACACAGAGTAATGAAATTCATCTCTTAGCTTTGTTCAAATATGAAAAATCGCCTCGGAAAGTAAGGAAGAGATTCAACGCATTTGTCTTAGTGATCCTATATATATTGTTGAAATGTGAAACTTATTTGATGTGTCTTGTCTCTCTGTGTTTCTCCAGCACCACTTGTGGATTCAAACTCCATCCACAGCGGGTCGGCCATGCTGATGCTGCTCACTGTGGTGTTTGTGGGTTTAGCGGCATTCTTCATCTACAAGTTCAAAAGGTATTTCACTCAAGTCAAGGATGTTGTGTTGTTATCAATTTCACTAGGGATGCACCGATCCGACTTTTTCAGTCCAGATACCGATACCGATAACTGGGCTTTGGGTATCGGCCGATACCGAGTACCGATCCGATACCAGTGTTTAATTAATAAACTGTAGGCTATGCCTCACTGTGTGGAAGAGACTGGGGTCATTCTTGACTTTAACATTGCTTTCCTAACTTTGTAAAACAAAATGTAACAAATAAATACATAGATATAAATGTACTCAATTGTTATTTATTATTAAAATAATAACTAATCATGCTCCAGCAACTTGGTAAAACATCTTCAAAATTAACAGGAATTACAATTCAAGTGTAAACCTTTTAAATGCAGCAACAAATTGGTCAGGAATTAAAATTCCAGTATAAAACAATACAACTGCATCAAATGAGAACAAAATGTAAACATTAAATCACAATTAAGTCACAAACTAGTGCAAACAAACTTGATAAATTAAATCACAATTCACACAAGTAGTATAAACAAGTAACTTGGTAAAAACAAAACATTCAAAATATGCAGAATAAGCCTAAATTACTGAAATAACTCTGGCTTAACTGGTAATCTTGCTTTATGAAACAGCCCTCAGAAAAAAAATCAAGGTATGTTAGTCTGACTATGTGTCGGCCGAATGGAGCAGCAGTACCTGACGAACACGGAAAACACTTTAAATCGTGTTGTGGCAGGAAAAACGCTGACCTACAGCCGAGTCCCTGTAAACCTTGGATTTATGAATGGAGTCTGGCTGGACGCGCCGATTGTATAATTGGTGGAAAACTACTTTACCTCGCAGGTTAAATGGCAGCCTGCTCGGCCGCGCGCTGACCCGGGAGAGTTTAAACATATAACCGAGACAAAGTATTCATGCAGGTGTGTTTTTAACTACCGAGCATCAGCACCGACCCCCGGTCAGCTCACCCCGACCCCGGCTCTGTTATGAGGGTTGGGCGCCAGGTTAGCTTGTTAGCCTGGATGCTAGCTGCGGGAGGCTCGCGCCCCACGAGCGAGAATTCAGTGCGGGAGACGCTGCGCGCGGCAGGCGGGATCCTCCGGAGCTGCTGGACCGGAGGAGCCACCAGACGGACCGAAGGCAAATGGCCGGGTCTACCGGCGCGCTGCTGACGCATGACGTAGTATGCGCACGTAGACATAAACATAGAATTGAATTGAATAGATCGGCCCCATTGTCACCGATACCCGATCCAGCTATTTGAGTCAGTATCGGACCGATATCCGATATCAGTATCGGATCGGTGCATCCCTAAATTTCACAAAATGAAAACTCTTAAATTGTAGCATCTGTGTACAGTACTCAAATCCTTTACTAAAGTAGCAATACCATAATGGACAAATACTCCAGTAAAAAGTCCTGCATTCAAAATTGTACTTAAGTAAAAGTATATTAGTATTAGCAGTAAGTATCAAAAGTACTCATTCTGAAGAATGGCCTCTTTCAGAGTGTTAAATTATTGATGCATTAACCTGTAAATTGTAAATGTTGTAGGTGGTCTATGTGGCGCTAGGTCTAACTAATCCATATACTGTTGGGGAGTTTAAACATCATATTTTATGAGCTTATCGTATTTTTAGTATGTAAAACCTTATTCTGCAAAGTAACAAGTAGTTTATGGAGTAAAAGTATAAAGTCTCGCAAAATGGAAATACTTAAGTGAAGTGCAACTACCTCAAAATTGTACTTAAGTACAGTACTTGAGTAAATGTACTTTGTAACTTTCCACCTCTGATCTGTGGTAACATGTTGAAAATTCTCATTACATGGATGCTCAGCAGTCTCCTTGCCATTAGGAAAATCCCTTGGATCCATGTCCAGACTGAGGACAGCCATGAGAAGGAGCCGGAGGTGATCAGCACAGTGGGTCAGAATGACAACATGTCCAAGGTGAAGCTCAGCGAGTTTCCCTCTCAGAAAGAACTGATGGAGAAAGACCTGGAGGCCAGGAGCAGAGGTCAGTTGGCTTCACATTCACTGTTTACCACAGCCTAGAATCATTAAGTAGGCATAGTTCTTCAGTGCAGCTATTTTAGGATCTATACATTTTACAACTCAAAGCCTGTGTGACAGCTGAGATGCATTTTTTAATGCCAAGAGTAAATGAAATACAGATGGTTCATATCTGGACTCTATCTGGGATTTGAGGCGCATGTTACTGCAAGATGTAAATGATGATTGTCACGGTGTTAGAGACTGATACTGAGGGCAGACATGCTCATTAATGTTTTACTGCCCTAAAAACAGCATCAGCGAGGATTCGCTTTGAACAATTTTTTAACTGTATTTGTTGTAGTGGCAGTAATTTAATTAGATGAACCGTGCACTGCAATTACATTGTTTCAGTCTTATTTAAACAGTGTAAACGTTTCTACGTGCGAGGCTACTGTACATTAAAGTCCACCACACAACAGAAATCCCACAATCTCTTTGTTATCAATGCAATTTGCAGTATTTTTGCAATTGCTGAAGCATGTGCTGCTGCAGCAGCTGCACAGTAACCAGATGAAGTAACTGTTCAGATGCGAGACACTTGTAAAGATGACAAGCAAACTTTTTGATTGCCATGGTTGACATCCATTGTGATGTCTTTTAAATGAAAACTTTTTGGGCCCTGCAGGCAGAGGGTTGTGTTTGACAAAAGTAGCATTGCAGTGCTCCTGACACAGACATGTGGGCTGCAGGCCTTTTTTCTGGTCACTCAGCACTTTGGCTATTCTTCATTTCTCAGCTGTTTCTACCTTTCCAAGACCTTGCTGATCTGAAACAAATTAACTCCTTTTTGGTTGCCATCGAAAGTGTTTATTCACTAAGGGCAGAGTAGCATGGGACCTTTGATTTGGGCTTGCTAGATTAAATGAATTTACAACCTGCTGCTAAAAGATTTCATGATTACTCTGAGGCTTGGTGTGAGTCTCATGCAGTCTGTTTCTGGCTTGGATACAAATGCTCTCACAGAGCTGAATCTACTGCATCCAGCATCAGTCCATTCAGACAGACATACAGATATATATAAGGAATACAGTAAGATAAATCAAAACATGTAAAAGTAATCTGCTTCAGAATGAACTCACCAGTGTGAGACTAGTCGTGATCCATCTATCCATTTTGAGAGTATTTCCTTCATGTGGAGACTTGTTTGGTTTATTTGTGGAGTTGCCCGATTTGTCCACAATACATTTGGCAGGAGAGGTGAAAACACCCACTCTGAAGACTTTCTCTTCCTACAGTGTTGCACTTTTAAAAATTAGAATGCGATTAGTATTAAAAATAGATGATATGAACAGCATGTGTCTGAAAAACATTTTGTGAATTACAGCATTTTTCATTGACTAAAAGGGGGATGAGAAAGATGCCCCCAGCCAGAGGTAAAATGCCAGTTGGGGGAATATTAACCAAATTAATGCTGGAGTCCAGCTGTTTTCATGTCTTTTGTGTAAATGTTTTAACAAGCTGTAACAATGCTAAATGTCTTTTTAAGTTCTAAGAACCATATTTGTCATAAATTTTATCTAATTTCATCAATAGTTGTCACAGTAATGCCTTAGTCATTAGACTGTATAACAAGAGATTGTGAAATAATGCACCAGACGTTCTTTGACGATTTTAATCTTAAATATGCACCATTTATAATCCATTTTAAATCTCAAAACAAGTTTATATTTCACATATATATCATATTTTCTTTTCAAAATCACCTAAACTGAATACAGGATGCTTATCATTTTTTTTAATTTACTGCCATCTCACAAGTTGCTCAGGTTAATATGAAAGTTGTCATCTTTGAAAACAGATCACTGAATTTAAAGTACTGACACAATTCACAGATGAAACTGTCACCTCTGAATAAGCCGGTGTCTGCACAGTCTTAATGAGCCCACTTGTGACAGCGCTCACATCTTATCCACTCTCCACCGTTAACTCAGCCCTGCTCCGGTCGGGCCTGCTCCCTCAACAAGAGGGCGGCTTTTTAACCACAATACATGGATCATGAATTTGTAATTATATGTAAAACAATGTTAAACATCAGCTTGTACAAACCATTTGATCTCGTAGTGGGAAGATTAGAGAAAGACGGATGGAATTTTGAGTTGTTTGAGCAGTTATTGCTTTTCCCCAAAAAAATCATGGTCATGTAAATAATTATCAGCATTTCCAACACAAATTTGTTTGTAAAGGAGGCGATTCCCTCTCAGAAATGTTCACATAAAGTACTTTACCATCATGTCCTCAAAACAGAAATATAAAGTGTGGGCGTCTTCCCCTATGGAGCATTTGTGTGCAAGTTGTGTATGTGATTTCAAAGTCGTTGGCTGTCCCTGTATTTAGCCTTTTTTATTATTTGTTTGCATATTTACAGGAGGAATTGGAAGAAATGTGGAAAGAGTTATTACAAGGGAATTTCCAAACTGTACTAATGTCTAAGACGTGCGCTGTATTACAGAGTAAGTACAGATTGTGGTGTTTCAATTGTGCTGATATTGTTTGCTTTGTTGGCATTGTTTCTTTTTACGCTGATAGCTGCTATCGTTCAAAGTCATGTTTTTAACACATATGGATAGACTAAATATGTATTTTACAATACTTTATGAAAATCAATTTACAAAGCCACACTCTTTGAGCTGTAAATATATTGAATATATTGAAATCAGAAAATCTGACCCCTGTGGATGCTTATCAGAAAGTCTAATGGAAAATGTAGTTGGTGATGCTATGTTAGATAGCATGGTGCTTTCAGCTTGACTGTTTCTCAGATGCTGTTACACACTGAATAAATGTGATCGGCATGGATTTCTAAACTAAGAAGTGGAGATATTGAAAACATGTACATAGAACAAGATGGAATGTAAATCTATACAGTAGCCTACTTCTTACTTTATTGTAAAGTCAACCCACTGAAAAGGCAGAAAATGTTTCCATGACCTTCTGTTTCACAATACAGTCTGTAATATGTCCACCTTTTTTACAGTAGCATGCCCTAATTAATAAATGAAAAAAATACATAAGACAATGTTAGGGTAAGTGAGCATATATCATAATGATTTTAAAGTTTACTTGACACGTTACACAAATTATTCAATACCTTGTCTAATAGTCTAGTTGTGCAATTGCCAAAAGTTGTGCATGATCTATGATATTGTTCATTTTATGTTAATGATATGAAAACCACTTTGTTTCGAATCATATTTCTTACTGTGAACAAATTACCATTTTCAAATTGTTCAAAATAAATGTATTTTTATATGGAATTCTGTTTTTTTTCTATCACGCATATGCCCACTGTATGTGTTATATTGGTAATATGATTTTGTTTTCCTCACAGAAAAGAACTAAAGAGTGCCAGCATGGCACGCTGTTGTTGGCAGCAGTAGAGAAACACCAAATGGATGTCAGTGTATGGGAAATGTCTGTGTTGCCCTCTCACATAAACTTGAAAACACACGGGGTCATGAAGCTGTTTTCACACACATAGTCCGACCTGAAACACAGCTACCTTGTATCAGGCTAGACACACCGCTTCCTTATGATCCTGGAAAGACTCTGAACTGACCTTTAATAGGCAGAGTGAGATAACACCCATCTGACACTGCAACTGCCTTACTACTGACTGGGCTTCAGTTTGCCTCTTTCACTCAAGTTGCCAATTACAGATGATTTGCATTTAATGAATTTGATTATTAAGAGTGTGCAAATGTACAATTACTGAGCCCTTAGCAGAATGATGAGAAACAGATTATTTTGGCAAGCAAAACTACCAAATGAGAGTGCAGTATTTGCTCTTTCTCTGTCCTCAGACTCAGAAAAAAACTGTACAATATAGTGGTAAAGAGACAGGAAGGTCGGAGATGAACTGTGTGGATGATTGGCTGAAATAACTCCTGAGGCACAAAGCCGCAGCAACAAGGCCCTTGTTTCTCTGTTTTACATTTTCCTTGCCACTTCAACACCTTGATATCACACACCAATCTTCATCACTCCAAAAGCCATCAACTCCCTGAGAGTCTGACTCTCTCTGCTGTTCTCAGTCTGAATTAACACCAGGGCCTTCCTCTAACTGCCCTGGGATGCTCTGCGGTACACAATCAAATTGAACGGTGACAATCACTAATGGATGATTCGTTGCAGCCAGACACTATAATGCAGCACTCAATGAAAGGAAACATGCTCATCAATTTCACACTGCGGCTAACACAATATTGCTGTGGGCTATTGTTGTGGGACATTTTTCATTCAAGGTGCTACCCTGTCTGTGAAAATCCTCCTTGATTGTGTGTGTGTGTGTGTGTGTGTGTGTGTGTGTGTGTGTGTGTGTGTGTGTGCGTGTGTGTGAGTGTGAGTGTTGATTTCCTGGAGAGGGGATAATTAATTTGTTGCACAGTGGGAGAGCCAAGGAACTAGCCCATTAGAATCACTCCAGGCTACTTGGTGCTTTTCATTGTCCTCCCAATCGGCCCTATTGTATCATGCAAATGGCTGCACTGAAACTTTGGGTATGCTGAACAACACTTGTTACAAAGTAGGAAAAGCAACGGATTAGACAAACAGAGTGCCCTTGTCGATCAAATGTTCCATTTTTCTTCTTCTCATTTCATCTCGCTGACCAACTCGCTGTCAACTGTGATAAATCTAGATTTGCGATTTTGTCCTTCATGAAGTCTGTTGATTGACTTGAATCAAAGGTCAAACGAAACTGAAATCTGCAGTCAATTGCATGGATTCTGACAGGTGCACAACAGCAGAAATCAATTGTTTATGGTTTTAGAAGTGTGTGTGTGTTTAACAAGCCATACTGCATAATCTTTTGTGTTTCTGCTTTATTCTGCACCCATTGTTAGCAAGATAAAACCAAAAACACAATAAACAACCCACAGAATAATCACGTCACTTGTAATGAATGAGTTGTCTAGCCTCTGGCAAACATAAAATACAGCAGTTCACATTTCTAACAGTTCATTTCTCCTATTAAAGACTTGCTGTAAGTATCTTAAGGGAGAAGAAAACATCATGCAAATATGTACACAATCCTATTCACAAATTGCTTAATTAAGCTTAACAAAATTTGTTGTATAAATAACAAGCACGGAATAAAAACAGATCTTCTGATATTGGTCTTGAGAGACAGAGTTTGTCTGATGAGGAGTACGAGTTTATTTATGCTTCAGGCTCAATCTGAGGATTGGAGGGGAGAAGTATGGAGAAGCCTCTAGTCAATTTGTCTTACTGACATATGATGCTGACAACACTTAAAAAGAAAAGTTTGATGAAGAAGAACTTCAGTACTTATCCCAAAGAGACAGCAGCTGACCAAAGCTCTGCGCGTAGGCTGAGCCTTGTTGACAGCAGATATGTCTTCTCTATCTCTGTGTCCCTTGCAGCGAAGGAGACGAACAGATCCGCAGCCTTTTGCCCGTTGAGTCCTTGGAGGCAAACCTAGAACAAACTCAAGGCTATGTCCTCTGCGTTACTGTAAACTGAGAAAGTGCCAGTAAAGAGATGCTGGTATCATCACAGTAGATAAGCAGTCCAGAATGAGAGTAACACTAGTCTTGAGAATAAAACAATATGCACACATGTCCCTTTGGAGCCCATTTAGAGCGCATTTATGCCATGGTAGGCGCCATACTTGTATCAACAATACCGATTATCTTTCACAGACCTTTACAGTGAGACCTAACCCTCATATCAGTTGAAAGAAAACCTCAAACAACAAAAACATTAGAATTACTTTGTACTGTGTGCCAAGGAGCATAACAGAGTCTTGCACTAATTTTGTTTGCTATCAGACATGGAATCTTGGAATCGGAGAACAAACTACGATTCATAAAAAAAACGTCTTGAACTAATAACTGATGGAACTAAAACACAGATGGAGCACTGTAGCACTTTTTACTGCTCACTTGCTGCACTACAGCAAGCGTTTGCTGCACTGTAGCTTCCTTGTAAGACAGAACATATTCAGAAAATTTACATTTTATTCTCTTTTCAGACACCAGAATGTGCAAAGATGGATCGGGAAACCACAAAAATGAGACATGGGTTTTCTTGCAATGTGCCTATTCAGACTGACTTTGAAGCAATCAAATATAAGCTGTAGTGGCCACTGCAATAATAGTAATGTATGATCTATATTTGATATAAGACTTCTGCATACACTGCAGTGCATGATCCATTTTAAGGATAGGCTTAACATTCATCATGTTAGGATTCATTCCAGTGGAACAGTATGAATTATTTGAGTCCCCTAAACAAGGGGGATTGCTCAATTGCTCATCTATATACCTATATATATCAACTTTAATCATCTGCTCTTATTTTTGTTATGACATACATAACATTTTGAGTTCCAACGAGACAGGCTTGATGGAATACACAGATCTGGAACTCAGATAGAGCCCTCCTTCATCTCCTGGATATTGCAAGCTTTCATTTGATGAGAATCTCATGTGATAAGATTTACTGATTGTACAAAGCTTAATGAATCTGGTTCCCTCACTGTCTTACTCAGATAAGCTATTTCCACGTAGTTAAACTAAGTACACTTCACAAACACAAGCCCAAGACCAGAGATAGAAGCATACTTTGAAATATTATTATACAACACTTCCATTGTTTTTATATCTTTGAGCAGACATATTGCTGTAAGCAGCTGAGACAAATAACTTTTACTTCTTCCACTTTGGATGTACATTATTTACATAAAAAGATCAATGTCCTTGCAAAAATACAAGTATTTTCAGTCAAAAAATGTCCCTTTTTCAAGAAGCAAGTATAAATCTGTACAGTCTCCTCAGAGGGATTAGGCAGCACAGTGTGAACTGGTCCATCCATGCATGGGTAGCAAAACACTCGAGACCATTCATTGAGACCATGGTTTCATAGCTTGCTGGAAGTAACTGCCAAAGAAGATGTATTGCTTTCGAGTCGGTCATAGACTCTCAACATTAAAACACATGGGGCGCTTCATCAGAGAGCTTGATGTCTGTGTGAGATGGCAGGTAGCCTGGCAAGGGAGAAGTAAAGAAAGAGACAGAGGAGGAATTTTATGCAGCTATTTGCATAAGGGTGTATTTTTGCATGCAAACACATTTATCTTGGAGGGTAGTAGGTAGATTGTTTAGCTATGGGTGGAGGTAAATCAACTACAACTACATAGATATTTCTTGATGAAAACACTTGCACCACTCTGCTACTTTGATGCACTAATTAATTTATAGGGTCAAAGACATTTACATCACTTTGCCTT
The DNA here is from genome assembly GCF_048128805.1 of Centroberyx gerrardi. Taxonomy (NCBI): domain Eukaryota; kingdom Metazoa; phylum Chordata; class Actinopteri; order Beryciformes; family Berycidae; genus Centroberyx; species Centroberyx gerrardi. The sequence continues at coordinate 17,747,978 of NC_136011.1, forward strand.
GCACTTTATTGCACTTCACTTACCTGTGAATACTAACACCATACCATTACCAAAGCAAGTTGGCCAGTACATTAAAAAGTGTATCTGGCAACCCATATGAGTGAAATAATACAGGGGGTGGAAAATAACAAATACCTAGCAATATATGAATATCAAGTACCTAATAAGGAGTAGGGCCACCTCTTGCCTTCAAATCCTCCTTCAAATGGTGTTATGTCCTGAAAAGTCCTGAAATGTGTGTAGTGGGAAATCGGACCTTTCCTCAAGAAGGAAAGCCTCCAGTTTTTTGAGGGATAAAGGAGAAAATCTACTTTGAACCCTGCGCTGCAGAACTTCCATAAAGGTTCAGCGGTGTTTAGATCTGGTAACTGGCGAGGCCATGGAAGGTGTTTGACTTCCTGGTGGTCATGAAACCACTCATTTGTTTAGCAGTGGGGGCATTACCATCTTGGAATATGGCAGCATCGTGAGGGAGCAGTGTTTGTTATCATAGTGTGCACCTGGTCCTGTAAAATGGCAGCATATGCTACGACCATGCAGAGAAATCAGACCATTACAGATCCAGCACCATGTTTAACAGGAGGCAACAGGCACTGTGATTTGAAAGCATCCTTTGGCTTTCAACCTACAACCATGTAGGAAAAAGGGTGAAGGCTGACTCATTTTTCCACTGCTCATGGCTCCGGGCTTCGTGCTCCCTACACCAGATTATGCGTCTTTGTGCAATGGCCTTGAATACAGATGGTTCCCGAATGACATGTCTGTGTCACACAGTTGTTGATCCAATTCTGTGGTAATTTGTCAGGCTGTAATCTTGTGGTGTTTAGCAACTATCCTAAGAAATGTCTGTCTATCCCTGTCAGTGAGCTCTGATCGCTGTCTTTGGCAATGCAGTTTGTCAGTGTTTGGAATATGCTGTCATGATTTTTGAAACTACTGTCTTTGTCATATTCAATTTCACAGTTTTTGTGACCAACACACTGACTATTTGGCGTCTTCCAAACATGAAGTTGGCTGCCCTTGTGTTGCTTTGAAAACTCGCACATAAAAGTGGTGATAGTCAGACCTCTTTTAAAGGTTCAGTAAGTAAGATTTTTTCAATGCCAATTACTTTGACAGGTGCTGAGATTTCTGGCTTTCAAAACTCACAACAGCAGTATTATTATTGCAGTATTTTGCATTCTTGTGCATGCTTCCATACCCAAAAGACACACAACATGCTCTTCCCAAGTGGAAGAATTGTACAGGCTTCCATAATTCAATGGGACAGGAGGAGTAGGGGTGATAGCTGTTCCAGAGACTTGTGTAGGTGGATGTAAGTTCTATCGATATTGCAATTCCTGCTGGTTGCCAATAGAGGCCGATAAAGGACATAGATTGCTTAATGCCCCCTTCAGAGTCGACACGTACTGCTAATTGGCATTCGACTTGATATGACTCATCTGTGCGGCTGCATTTGTAATTGTGATTCATTTACTTCAAAGTCAAAGTCCTTTTTTTCACGTGATGTTTCTGTTATTTTCTCTACCCCCTGTATATGTAAAGGCACAGCAGAATAAAACAACATAAACATAATAATTATAATAATAATAATAATAATAGAACTTCATTGTCTAGCAGAAGTTTAAAAAATTCTGAATGAGGTTTGTTGGATGTGGATTCTTGAGGATTGATTGGAGCCTAAAGGGAATAAATAAGACACTATTATACCTCTGCTTTGTGAGTCCAACTTTATATCCACATGCTCCAGTGAGGTCACGATGTCGCCCTCGGGGTTTGGGACGACTAGAGAGGTCACTGTAGGGATCACCTCTTGTTCTTTGTCTGGCTGCTCCACTGTGTATGTGTTGATGCCAGGGATCTTCCTGTAGTTTGTACAGAGAGGGAAAAAAAAAGAAAAAGTGAAGATTTGAAAAGGCAAGTTGATGGAGTGGAGTGGAAACTTACCATCAGTTCTGTCTCACTAATGCATTTCACTAAGCATAATGTGAGTGATACACTATTTTTAACGGTTAGGGATAGCGGAGAATTGCTTGAAAGCAGGAAACTGGGGCATTTTGCATTCCACTGGGCATTGCACTCTCACAGTCACATTGTTCACCTCAGTTTTCAATCAATTTTTCATTCCCTCAGATGCACCCCAATTCTACTTAAGACTAAAGTCCTCCAATGCTAATTTCAGATCCTCCCTTTGTGATTTTGTTCTGCAGCTGGTGCTGTGACATTTGAAACAGACTTTGAAACTCCAAGTTTATTTACTGCTGTGGTAGTTTTGGATATTCACTACAAACCATAATCCTGAAAGTTTCATATTTTACTTCCAAATGAATAAGATGCTACAAACTACTGTGAAACTAAAACCATTTTCCTACGACAGGCAGGGGGCTCACTGTAGCAGAGGATGCTATTTACTGTATGTCATATGACCCTCACTGTATAATATATGTTGTCTCAGGACTTATCTCCTCAACCTTTCCTGCCATTCTGCAGAGTATGCCTCTCCTTGAATGGCTGTGTTTAGCATTTCCGAAAGGTCAACCCTCACATTGTCAGATAGATGAATATTGATAACTGCAGGACTCTGACACCCATTCAGCACTCTGGGAGAATTGATTAGACTGTCATTCCCAGTAATATTCTGCAGATTGAGACAGAGGGGAATTGTCTTATTCCTCAGGCTATTATTGTGTCGCAGATGTCCATAACTCAGAAATATAGTGAGTCTGAATACTTTTGGAAAGTTTTAGGAGTTCAGGAGTGAGGTGCCTGCTGCTTAATAATGGGGCCAAGTCTAACTAGGGCCATTATGCAAAAAAATCTATCTTATCGATATTCGCAGTGATGTGAGTCTGAAAATTCCCTGATTGGTTTTGAATTATTATTCCTAAGAGTTTCCCTTTTCACTGTGCTCTATGTGTCATTACAGTATATTATGTTTAAGATACCGTACCTTTTGAACTTATATATTACGAAGACTGCCAAGCCCATCAGCACGACTGACACTAGCATGATGACTGCAGCGCCATTGTGGCCACTGTCACTGCTGTCCACAAGAGGAGCTTTGAGAAGGAAAAAGAGGGAAACAAGAGTGAAATATGAATTTTAATAAGGATTTACACAGATAGTAAGTAACAATATAACATCACACCTGTTTTATTTCCTTGACAATGCTAGAGAATTACGATTATGATTGGGCTGGGCTAATGGAAAATGTCAAATTCACACTTCATTTCCCAAGCGGAAGACTTGCGCATGGTCTGGTCTCACATAAGACAGACAGCTGAAACAATGACTTGAAATATTCCCCTGCAAATGGACTGAACAGCCATTTGAGAGCACTTCATTTGCGACGATCTACAGACAGGTAGGTCTACGGCAGAGACGGCAGACTCACCTGGAGACAGACGTGTGGCGTACACATTCACCTGCACGCCCGGTCTGAGTGTGAACTGGATGAGGTCCTGGTTCAAAGCACTTAGCAAGACCTGAGAAAGCTATGAAGAGAGTGAGAGGGGAAACAAGCTTCTGTTAGCAGCGGCGGCGGCGCGGCAATATTCCACGGTCATCAATATTTCAACCTCAGTCATTTCATCCACCAGCCTGAATTATGAATCAGAATTTTTGCTTCCTTCTAAAGAGGAGCAAACGTTGATATGACATGGAAAACCAAACCGTAATTCAATTCCTGCTGCACAGAATACCTAACCTGGCAGGCTTATAATGACGATGGAAACCCTATCAGCTAAAAGGGCATTCTGCTTCTGGAATGGCAACGGTAGTGACATTTTAAAAAAAAATTTAATCTTTTGCTATTTCTACCACAATGGAGTCTCTTTCACCTATGTTTCTTTGATACACTTATTTCCAAAGAAAAAACACACATTAAATGATTTAGAAGTTCAGTGACGCAAAAAGTATTGGAAATCAAAGCATGTTCTAATATCATGAAATTGCTGTTTTAATTTTTCTCCCTGAAGTGCCCCGAGTTCCCCCTGCTTTTCACACCTAGATGAAGCAGTCATTTAACAAGAGACCAAAATGCCTTCCCAGAGCCCATTTGAGTCCTTAGCCATGCCTCACTAATTCCATCTCGCTCTTTTCTAAAATCTTTCCACTGGTTAAAATTAGACTGCTCTACACAGTATGAATAATTACTTTTTATTCTAGTGGCATATCAGGGTCAGTAAATCTATTACACATTTTAATAAGCTGCTGCAGACACACACACACAACCATGCGCGTGTGTGCGCACGTCGCACACTCACTCCATGCATACACATTGCACACCAACTCATTCACTGGAGATGAGGAACAGTGAGCTGAAGATTTATTACCCTATTGTCTGTGAGGTTCTGCCAGGTAATCAGACAGGCTTTAGATAAATACATCTCTTTAATTCCCAATCCAGGCTGCCTGCCCCACAGTTTGTCTCCTTTCTAGATGGTGCCAATTATATGATGCATCAATGTAATTAAATACCTATTAACTTAGTTCAAGACTCACTGCGAGCCAGCGGAATTATGTGTACTTGTGATGCATCGAGGTCCTATCTGTCATGATGAACAAATTAGCTTGTCTACCTAGTATTTCAACAACAACTCTGTTTTATTGTTTCACATACATATTTCATGGCTTTTGAAGGCATGGAAAGAGATAAAACATTGACAGCACTACAGAAGATCCAGAAATCCCATCGTTGCAAAACCCTCAGAGTGCAATAACACACATAAAGCATGATGATTTTAAATTATTATGGCCCTGACATGATTGAGTAAAAGTTTGTGCAAGTCTCACAACTTCTCAAAGGTGACAGTAAGGCTGTGAGGTGTGAGTAATAAAGCTTCGGTGCTCTGATGGATGCTGGTTTACTGCATCAAGTCTTGTAGACGGGAAGAGATTGCCCTCTAGTGTTGAATTTATGCATTACTCTTGTAGAGATTTAAAGGACCATGTGCACGTGCGGGAACATTAAAATCTCTTAGCATGTGTGATTAAAGCAACGAAGAGAAAAAACTAATTATAAAAAAATCAAAAAAAAAAACATGAACCACTGTGATATAATGAGTGCAATCAAGGAAAAAGGTGTTTTCTTGTTAGGTGGCTAAGTAAACAAATCTAAATTAACAATTTCAGTTACTATTGCATGATTAAACCATCATAATATCACGAAAACAATTAAAATAGGTAGAACTATAATTTCTCACTTGATTCACTGACCATGTAGGATAACAAGGACGGGCATACCCTATAATCTAGAAGGCTTCAATGAATATGAGAATAGGCATGTTATTTATTTGTGAACAGTGTCCATACTGAGCGATCACAGATGGTTCTGTCTTTGGTCTTGTGGTGATGTGTCATGTTGAGTGTCTGTTCCTTGCTAAATGAAATAGGGCTATAGTGAACACATTCCTCCTCTTCTTCATGTCTTTTCCCTCATGTGAGGAGATGAGCAACTATAAACATCTGTATAGTAAGTTGTGTGTCTTTGGATTGGTTAAAGTCACAGTGAAACAGCATTTTGAGAGCATCTTGCTTCATTAATGTGATGTATCTCCCGTTGAAACGGGATATTGGGTCTGGCAGGGATCACTGAAAAGTGTAAACCTATGGGATATCAGTTAGGGAGAGAAACACAGGTGTATTTGATGGAAAGGCCAGAGGGACCAGATTGTTCAAAAATCTGTGATGGCTTATTGGTTGAAATATTTATGTATGTCTCCTGGTACACGATGAAGCCACCACTAAAGATTTTCCATTTTCCAGTAAGGAAAAGTAATGACATTCTGATATAAAAATACAATATAATATTTTTTTTTTACATTTTCTTGGCAGAAACTGTCAAATTGGTGTGTGGTATGATAGTTAGAATGAGCTAAAAAGGTGAAAAAGTCATTTTTCATTTCGGTGTGACTTTAAGAGGAAGGCATTGGGATGACAACAGAGGCAGCCAGACTAAGCCACCTTCCCAAGAAATCTGAGATAAAAGAAGGTATCTGTGCAACATCTGCACATCTGTATTTGCATAATACTAAAATTACAGCAGATATAACCCTCAGGTAAGAGAAATATCTTAACATGATTAAATATTCTCTTTAATTAATACAACAATATTTTAAACAGAGTTTTTTTCTGTTTAAACAGAAAAATTAATATTACTGTATGACACTCTAAAGTAAAGGCAATGTTCCCAGGGATGCAGTAAGGAGACAATCTCATGAGTACACACTGCTCAGCTTACTTTTGTGCAGATTTAATTGGGTAAACTGCCTGGCTCCATTACAGAGGTTTTGTGATGCGGTACCTGGTCTAGGTGCGCCCACTTTTCATCCGTGGGTCCCTCTCTCGACCTCTTCTCAGGCACGATGAAAATCTCTGCTGCGGTGGGTAAACCTGGAAGCACTGTGACCAAAATCTGATCCTCACTGATTCCTGTGACCTTTAATAACAACAACAAAAAACATAATTGAAAAGCGTCTTAATTCACACTGTTTTCAGTGATGTTCTATGCCCCGGCCCTGGGATATGATTCTTTGCGGGCTAACTATATGAAAGACTAAATAGTGTTGGCTTTCTGCTTCAGATATAATTTGCCTAAGTACCAGTCACTGTCAAGATATAATGCACAGATCAACTGAAACATGCAAGCTCAATTTGACAGTCTTTGGTAAAGGGCAGGGCTTTTAAGTGCATTTGTGCCGTAACCAGAGGTCTACTGTCAGTTTCCTGGTGTAAACCATGGTAATATCTGACAAGACAGAAGGTCAAAGTGAATGTTTCATACTGAGGGCTACTGTAGGATATATATAGAGCTCAGTATCCAGGTCTTTTACATAACCTGCTGCTTTTTTGACATCCCCAGAGTCTATGAAGGGAAACCAGGGCCACTTCACCACAAAGTTCCCCCGACTTGAGGTTTTGGTGTTTTCTCAAGGCAATGGCATACAGCCCCTTGGAAAGCAAATGGCAACCATCATAGTTGTGCTTTTACTGCCATTTAATGTTTTGACAAGTTCAGCTGAAGCATGTACTGCTAATGAACATTTATGATGATGTGCTATGTCAGAGTGTAGAGATTAATAACTAATAACACAGCAAGAGAGGTTAAAGATACTGCATAGTGGAATCCAACATTCAGGCCACATCACAAATATAGCATAACCAAAAATGGAAATTTTATTGGCTGGCTAGCCAGAGCCTAGAATTTTTCACCCCAGGCTAGTGCAAAATTGTCGTTACTAGCCAGAATTTGAATGAGGACCTCTGGACTTAACTACATAACATCCCTGATCATGTCATCACATTTATAACACCAGCTAGCAGCTAGAGAGCTGACCTGAACCATGGAGCTCTTCACCACTCTGCCGATGTCCTCTCTCCACTCAGCCACCCCGGGGTTCAGCTCATCCAAATTAGAAGAGAAGGCCAAAACATGTGACCGGAAATATTCTGAAACACAGAACAAAAAGTACTACAAGCAACTCCATACCATTCCACTCACACAATATATCAAGAGGCTGTTGGAAATGTATTGAGCAAAGTAGAATTGGGGGTCAAATGGCCAAATGTGCCTCACCATAGACCACCACAGTCTTCTTGTCCTGATGCACAGTGTTGCCAACTGAAGCCTGAACAGTGACAGTGTGACTTCCCTCTTTAGAGAAAGTGAAGGACATCCCACCGTCCAAGGTCATCACAGGCTAACAGGCAGAGAGAGAGAGAAAGAGAAAAGAGAGAATCAATCATAGATGTAGCTTGCAAGTGTAATATGTCATTCAACGAAGAAGCAATTGGTAGAGAAAGAGAAAGTAAGGCTGACCTCAGTTTTGTTATCAAACCACCAATAATAGGTGACTGTTCCTACATTGCTGGGGCGCAGCACTGTTGTGAGGTTAACTGCTTTGTTCTTGACAACCACAGAGGGAGCTAAGAGTTGGACCTGTTCAAGTCGACCTTAAGAGGCAAAACACAAAAAGTATGAACTCACACCTTGCAGCAAGGTTGCACAAATGAAAGGCAGCATAAAATAACTTGCTAGCATGTTCACACACAGCTGCACATAGTGCTCAAGACAGACAGACAGATAGACAGATAGATAGATAGATAGATAGATAGATAGAAAAATTCAATTGCCACAGCAGTAAGACTATGTATTGCACAATCTATCAAAATAACGCTGACAATAACTTCTGTACCGTTCTGAAAACATGTTCCAATAGTTTCCTGATAATAAAACCCAAAAATCATTAGACTATGCATCATACTATTGTTTATAGTCTTGACAGCAACTGGTGAATCATTAATTACTAAAAATGTCAAAGGTCTTCTTGACTCACAGGAGACATGGAGGTAGAGGATCACCCAGTCAAAGCCCAGAGTGTTGCGTGCCGTGGCAGACACTTGGTAGATGCCCACTTTATTGTACATATGCTTGACCCCGTCCTCGATGGAACTGATGTTAACGTAGGATATAGCCGTACCGTCACCAAAGTCCACTGTTATGCTTGTTGTGGAGCCGAGACCCTACAATCATAAAAACAGACAAAATACTGTCACACTCGCTGTAGCCACAGTTGTTTTTCGCTGTCCTTACAACGATGTTCCATTCCTCGGTTTCCTCCACGTTTGTGACCAAAATCAAAGATTCTCCTGCTGGCACCCAAGGGAGTACCTTTTCCATAATATCAATGGGAATAACATCAGGTGCTGAATCATACCACTGCATATTTAGTGGATGTGCCGGTACTCCAGCCTTCATGCTACATCTCGACTGCATCTCAATATACGGATACAGCACCGAATCAAATCAAGAAAGACATTGGACACAGGACACCAGCGTCACCACACAATACACACTACTGTTGCTTTGGTGAGTAAAGCCAGCACCTCTTCCAGGAAGACCAAGAAGGTGACGTTCCTTCCCAGTGTTGCTACCACTGTTCCCTCACTGGTGAGGAGCTGGAGGCCTCTGGGGGCCTGACTGGGACATTTCTGTCGCCTGGGGCTGTACTTCAACAGGGTTCCCGCCGTGCAGTTATTGGACAAAGCCCTGCGATATCTGTAATATGCACCCAAAAAGACACAGGTGAGCACCGCACTCTTGTAGAAATAAAGACATAGTATACGCTCAAGTTGAACATACAGAGATGAGCAGACACACACATGCAAGTGCTGTATGCAAAGGCATGCAGACATAAAAGGTATAATATTGAATAATAAATCTGCAAGCATGGTTGTCATCTCTGATTTTTTATCTGTTTTGAAGGTTAAGAACCTTTCATGGGTAACGTATCTCTCTAACCTTTTTATCACAGCATGCTGAATTTCAAGGGAGCTGAGATTGACTGTTTTAAGACATTTCTGAACCCACAATCCTCTTTTCTCTTGTCAATACAGACAAATTTGGCATACCCTGTTGTGTTGAGGAAACTTTCCTCAGTGATGCAGTCTCTAGATGCTGTTGATGGAACGAACCAGAACGATGGAGTACAGCTCCCATCGCTCTGCCTCTCAAACCCGTAGTCGCTGTTTGAGTTGGCACACGAGCACAGAGAAAGACACACTGGGGTGTTAAAACGATGCATTATGATTTATTAAAACATATCAAATATCAAAACTCATCTTAAACAAAATGATAAAACATAAATGTAGATCTACTGTGAATAGAGGTATTCTAGACTAGAGAAAGGTTTTCACAGTACACCAACCCACAGCATTTGAAATTTGATGTTATATGAATGAAACTCCCAACTCCTGAGGCAGAAGAGACATTGCATTTGTTTAGACAAACTATAATTATACCTTGACAAAGCCCCCCATGTTTTATCCTGGAGAGATGTAGTATCACTTTCCTTTCATCATAGCCTTCTAATCAGAGGGACTCAGTCTTAGAAGCCAGAGTTGAAAAGTTTATGATGGAAATGATGTGGTGATAAACTTGATAAATATGGGCCAATGCATGTCACCAGTCAGCGCTGCTCATTTGCCACTGATGAGGTCAGAAACATAAAAGAAAGTAGGAAACGCTGTCCATCAAGCACTGAAATGTTGTACTCCTGACAAGAGGGATGATCAGACATACAGAATTAATGTCTGATAGAGTGTGGTGTGAGCCATTAGTGTTTGCCATTATGCAAAAGTGTTTAAGTGTACTACACACTTGATGTAAATATAGAGATGAAGCACCTGTGTACTGCTTTCTTATATCTGATTGTTTTCCTGTATGTTTTCTGTGTAATTGTGTAGTGTAGCATGGTTGATGTGACAAGTTTGGTTTCAGAATGACATATCCCGCATTTGAAAAACATGACATCTGGTGTTACAAAATTATTTATAGCAAAACATTTAAATACATTATGGCATGGTTTTAAAGAATAGTGGATAACAAATAACGGTATGATTTTTTTTAATGAAAAAAAAAATAAATTTAACAGAACTCTTCATGTGTTCTTGCTGTGCCTCAGTTTTACTTCACAAATTCTGCCTATGGAGATTGATCAAGTGTTTGGATTTGGAGTTAATGAAGTGAGAATAGTAGCTGCGTAGCAGCGCACTCACCACTCAAAATCTGCCTCTGTGCATGGGCAGGGGTCTGACATCTGTGAAATATGCTGATCTCTGGTCTTGACACATCTGGCATTTGCTTTCAGTTTTTGGAAGATTCTCTTCACTCCCATGATGCACACTTCATCCTGTAATGAATTATGCATCAATACAATGATAAACATTTCAGATTTTTTTTTACTGTTTTGTTTTCATTGTGTGAGTGCAGCAAAGAAGCTCATTTGAGTTCAATCAAAGACTTAACTGAATATTGATGTTATCAACAGTCAAGTAACAGCATGATCTCCTTACTTCATTGTGTAACTGCCAAGTTAGATAATCTTCAGCTGTGCACCGATGATTGAAGATGAACCGGAAGTCAATTTTGACAAGCTGCCACTCAGAGCGATGACTGAAATGTCCAAATATTCTGCACAGACAAGTGAAGTCAGAAAATTCAAGTCAAGAAAATACAGTATATCCAGTTGTTGTGTGAAAACCTAGTAACTCCAATTTAGCTGATTATCATATTTTCACTTGCACTGAAGGATTCCATGCTCCTCTTTGCGTTGAGAAAATTCTCCGACCTCTTGGGCTTATGAAACCCTTTCAAAGCCATACTGGATAAACTCAAAAATACAAGGTTTTCACCCCTGCAGCAACATGTTTTTCCGGAATTTCAAGAATATAGATCAATTCTAGAGTCAGAGTATAATGTAATGAACAAACTAGAAACAAATAAACTGACTTTGTTCTTCATATCTTACGTCATTATGAGGGTGTCCTCTCCGGGCTCCCCCAACACCCCATCAACATAAAGCGGAGAGGAGGTGAAGCTATATTTGTCCCAGTTTCTGCCCTCATCAAAACTCAGCCTGAGGGGGGAACAATGGTGGGATCAGAGAGGACCAGCCACAAATAGAGAGGAATTCATAAGAAGAGCAGCAGCAGGCAAACAATCTCGATTTCTGTGTTGAAGATGCATATATTATAAAATAAGATGTGATAAAGCCTTACCAAATGTGTCTGATGGGCAGAGGTGTGTGTCGGATGGCCACCAGAGCTCCTCCTTGATTTAGGAACAACACGCTGTACTCTTCCTCAAAAACCTGCAAACAGGACCAGGATCACTCTGTCACACACTGGAGATAAATGTAAGTCCACATAAAGCATGCACTGGTTACAATATACAGTTATTGTCTCAGTTGGGTAAACAGTGTCAAGCAATGCTTTTATGCATCACTCTTCAAAGGGTTGCTCTCCTTGCATATTTATGGTATGTTATGCCAATGAAAAAAAATCTATATGGTCCCTTTGATTAATTTTTTACAGATTAGAGATGCACATGTCTTGTAGTCATCGTGCTGTACCTCTCTCCAGGTGTTCCCAGCATCAGATGTGATGAAAATACTGACATTGGTACTGGTCAATTCAGGCCCAACCACACCTGAATACAGAGGGTATATAATTGTTGTTTTTTTAGTATATCTACAGAAATAAATGCACAGGCACATCAGTACAATTTTCTTTCAGAATTAAGTGCTTAATCATACAAGACAAAGTAAATATGCTTTTGTTTTATTTTTTCGTTCAAGCAACATGGAACAGATGTGCAGGTAAAGTACAATTGATTTTACTTTGCAGACTAATTTCAATTGAGAAAGAAACATTCTTACATTTATGCAGAGAACAGAGCAAAGACTATGGATTTGTCAGGGATAATTGAGGGGACTGGAGATACAATGTGGAGATACTGTGGTAACCAGTGTTAAGGGTGAGAGTAAAAAATGGTATGGATGCAGAAATAAGATAATCTCCTCACCTGATGCTATTATAATTCCTGGAGCTGAATCTTTGCTGACTATATTTCCCGAGGTGTAAGGATTCTCAGACACATGGAGGTGCAGGTGTAACGAACAGTAGGGCTGAGAAACAGTGGCATAGAAAAGACTGGCTTAGGTTGGTGATGGTCAAAATATAAAAGTGAAAGGTTTGATACAGACCTAGGTCAAATATTATTTGCAAAAAAAAATTGGGTAACACTCCGTAATAACCATCCTTAAAAAATGGTGAATTCATCATTAGTCAGTTGTCATTTATATATTGTATCATAACTGGTAAGAGATGAGAATGGCTTTCTGATTACTTTAACTATCTGTGGCAACTGGTGTTTATTATACTCAGTAAAATGATAATCAATGATTTGTAAGACATCAATAGATATTTTTTGGGTAGCTATTATAAAGTTAACTGTAGTTAGTAAATGGCTAATAAGTGGCTTGTAAAGCATCAGGACAGACTATTTTATCCCCCACTAAATGTTTAATAAATGGTCATGAAAAGATTAAGTATTAAGGTGCCTATAATAGAAATGCATCTGATTTGTATAATCACATGGATATATTTAGGAATAAACTTATAGTCAATATGAACTTGCATTGTTACACCACAGATAACAGGCTGGAAAATAAAATGACTGACTACCTGAACAATTTTAATTAGATAGATTTCGGTACATCTGCACAGGTCGAGCACAACCAACCTTGTTACTTTTGTAAAAATGTGATTGGTCACTTTTAGCCTGTCAGCCTAAACATCACATTATGATTGGCTGGAGGGCAGGACTTGGCAGAGTGTGATGGGGAGTGCAGGAGAAAGGAATGGAGGAGAGAAGCAGAGTTACTGTTGGAAATGCGGTTTAACACACTGAAGCGTAAAAGAGGGTTTTCTACTTAATAGTCCTAACAAATGCAGTTCATAAAATCTTAACTTGTTTGGACAAAGTAAATGGAGAGCGGGAAGTACCCCAAAGCTTTATTTGTTTAGTCTCTATTTCAGTATAGCATGCTACTGTTTCCCAGCTCGGGTGGTTTATACTAGTGAGCTTACTGCTGTGGGTGCTATACTCAGTTTAGCATGGTGTTTGTTTTTGTTTTATTATCCCGAAGTGGAAAGAAGACAAAGACAAAGCCACAAGAGTCAAGGTCCAATAGGTGACTGGAAAAGCCTTTGGGTTCCTCTGGTGAAGAGAAACTTTCATGTAGTTCAACTGGTAACATGCAGTGTTGTGTGTCTAATGGAGTGAAGCATGGGCTCTCTTTTGTTAAGAACAAATGTAACTAAATGTTCTTATGCATGCATTCTCTAATACTATACTACTTATAATTTGAGGGTATAAACAGTTTGTTTTAATTTTTATGTTTGTAAACACAAGAAAACCAGACCTGGGGGTATTTCAGTAAGCAGGGTCACAGAGTTAGCTTGATAATTGTGAAATAGTTGATAAAGTATTTTAATGTTTTGGATGTGAAACTAAATTTGAATGTCAGGGAATGCCGGTCATTCATATGAATGATCGCTAATCATCATTATGTGTTATGACACAATATATAAATGATAAACTATTCATTGTCATTACAATAATTCATGCTAAGCAGCTAAATTCAAATATTGAGAATTATTTGCAAATACTATTTGACCACGGTATGTTCTGATGCGATTCGGCGGTGTTGTGGGCAGATAAGGGGCATCTAAATAACCAATACTATCCCTGTCAGTGGCCCACTTACCTGTTCACAGTAGACCTGGTTTCTCTGGAGATCGGTTGTGGGAGCCTGTAGAAGACGCCAGTCTCTCCCCTTGTTGTATGTGATGTAAGTTTTCACTTGGTTCTCAACAACTTTATTTGACAGGAACACCCCTTTAATCCCAGCTACCTGCAAACATGAGAGGCAGAGAGCGAGAAGGGGAAAAAATAACAAAAAGGGGAGAAAAAAAAACAACCGTGAATTATTCAAACTTAAGTAAAGCTGAAGGCCTAGTTCCGAGAGGAAGAGATGTCTGAAAGTGATAGTTTTTCTGACAGGGAGCACTATTTTGGACCATCTGTAGGACTCTGCAGAATCAAAACAACATATGGCGCCGCCCTGAGACATTTCTACTTCTTTGTATTTACGTGCAGGGAGATGCAGGCACACACATGCAGCTATCACTTGAGTTCACATTGTTCTTATATTTAGAGTGCACAGATCTTTGTCAGAGAAAGAGTGACCTTTTCATAACATCTATTGGTCAACCATTGCAGCAGAATATTTATGGGCATAAAATGTGTATGGATAGAGGTCAATGAGCAGTAAGAGTAATCATTGCTGATGGCTATCTTGGCTGTATGATTGTAACAATGTGATGCTTTTACTGCTGGCTGCAGATGAGGATAATCTAGAGTGATGCATACATGTGCAGTCACTGCTTTCTAAGCTTAGTAATATTTTACCTCGTAGCACATCTGTCAACACAGATACAATATGTTCCAGGAGCAAGTTAAAGCTGCTATTTGCCCTGCCTCATATCTATGCGCTATAACTGCATAACAGCATATCCTATACTTGTGTATGTACCTAAAAGTGGGTTCTCAAGACTGCGACTGCTAAATGTTTTAGTTCAGGTGACTATAATGTCACAAGGGAGAGAAAGAGAACAGCCAGAACTTGGATATGAGAGAGAGACACTCAAATGCTACAAAGCGAAATGCAGTGTAGCACCATCTGTCCCATTAAAGTGAGGACATCCAAGACTTCTTAGTAGTGTACACTTAAAAAAGACTTCAGCTACACAACAGAGAGTACAGAGTAACTCTGATCAAACTTTTTGGTTGTTGGTTCTTTCCCTGTTCCCATAAGCTGCAGCGGTTGTATAACCAGGTCACTGATACAGTTGGCCCAACTCAGCTTGGCATGAATAACATGAAAAAATTTAATAATGTTAATGTTAATAGAGGACAGCGCCACCCCAACAGTCATCCTCCTACCTCATAGAGGTCTATCATGACGTTGCCCTCAGGTCCTCCACTGCTCACAACATTCTCCAGCGCCAGTGTGAAGAATAGCCCCCTGGACTCAGACATGTACAGGTTGTAGGAGTCATTCTGGTGCCAGTCCTGAATCGCTGTCACCACCTGGTTATCATCTGTGCTGATTATCTGCAAGTCCTGGGTATGAAATTCATATGTAGATGTAGGTTACTTGAATAAGGCTTGCACCCTTTCTGTGGATTAGTCAACTAACCAGCCCATAAGGTTTTGGTTGACGTTTTAGTCAAGTAGTCGTTTAAATGAGCGCTTTTAACAAACAAGTGCAAATTTGCACAGTAGCGCGCAGCTTTGATGCGTAATTGATGCTGTTGCAGCATAGCAAGATAGTAATCCATGACAGTAACCATACAGCCAGTGTAGCAAGATAGTGATCCATCACCCCTAGACATCATCCAGCGAGGATGATCATTTTTAGAGCTCGCACTAAAAATGACTAAAGGCTCAGTCGAATTTTTGCTGGTAGTACCATTTAAAATTCAGGCATTTAGCTGAAACCCTTATCCAGAGTGACTCACAACGAGTGAGCAGGTAAGGAGGTAGGAGATCAGTGTCCTTCTCAAGGAAATTTTGACAGGACACATTGATGGGTGCATGGGTGGATGAATGTATTGATGGACACAACGCTGGCTGTTGCAGGGACTGAATCTGGGAATGTGAATCTGGTTATGCGACAGCCTCTCTAACCGCTAGACAATCCTGCGGTGCTTTTAATAGATGGAATGCAGTGCAGCACGCCGTTTTGTGGCAAACAGATGATGCAAATGGAGCTTTCTGCTTGAAGACTGATAACTGCCCAATCACAGACCTCATCTTTAAGTAAATATCTGCTGATATGGATTGGAGGCCAGTTGATTACAACATATGTATGTATGGGTCTTTGATAAACACAAGATCTAAAGAAATTATTTTGCATAATTGGAACCATTTTCAAGAGGACAATAAGGTGGGGAAAACAATTTTAAGATTAGTCAGCAAACCTTTTGACTATTAGATGACTAAGAATTCCTTTAGTTTGGGGGACAGCCCTACTTAAAATCATTTGCAAAATAAATGTCACACACTATGTCAGCATCATGAGACCACAATGAAATCTGAGGAAGAAATAGAGAGTGTTGTAAATTATAGTTAATGTTGCATTTGTTCTGCCACTTGTTCCATTGCATGTGTTCAACACACCAAGCAATGTGTCCTTTCAGTAAGCTTACCTTTGGCAGAGTGTACTTAGGAAGCTTCATCGGGAAGAAAGCATTTCTTTTATAGGACACATAATGGACAGATTGCCCACCCATTGGCACCTAGAGAGGCAATATAGTGTGATTTGTAATTCATCACATTTCATGTAAATGCTTATAAATTTCATTGTGTACATTCATTGCTAGCAGCATGTATCAAACATGTTAAACTACAATGGAAGCCTCTGAGTTTACTACTAATTAGGATGTTGTGCATTACAGCATAGTATGGTAGCAGCGATACACAACACTGTGATTTCAATTCGATGCCATCCCTTTCCAGGATAATGGCCCCTTTTAGTTAATGAAAAACAGGACTGTACATTAAGATGCGATTCAATGCAGCGGTTTTACAGCTTTTAATTGTCTTTTAATGAAGCCAGACCTTGCAATAAAACCCACCTGGATGAAAACGTACTCATCCTGAACCACCAGGGAATCAGGGATGATAAATCCAGGGAAAGGCTTGCCCTTGTTTGCATCAGAGCAATTCTGCAGTTTACACGTTATGTACTGTGACCCTGTAGATAAGCATGAAATTAGAGCTAAAAATGTAACAAAGAGAAAAACAAACAACCTTCAGTAGTCCTCAATCAAGGTTTAACATTACTTATGCTGATGGTACAAGTGAGCCATACAGGGAAAATTTTGGAGGCCAATTCCTGTTCTCACTAATAGATAAAGCAGAGAGAGCTGTCCCAATGTGTTAGCATCAGCCAAATGAGCCGGTCTCCAGGGACAGGGCATTAACACAGGAGGCCTTATGGAAGTGCCCCTCTCTGCACTGTGGCCAAGAAAAGAGCCAAGTTGCAGCCTGGCCCTTGAAAAATGAATTAGCTTAATCGTATGAAGAGTCTCCATGCAGCCAGTTCAGATGGGGGAGAGAGTTCCGGTAAGTGCAATGAAAAAGCTGTTACCTCTCGCACCTCCTTTGAAATGAAAGTTTAGAAATTACAATAAAGGTTGGCACTAGCGCAAAATGCAATTTGATTTGTCATCTGTTTCATTTCTCATTTCAATGGAGAATACCATAAACTATAACTGGAACCTGCAAAATTTAACACATATAGCACATTAGAGAGAAGGTGGAGGAACTTTATGAGATTTAGTAATATGCTGAGCTTTTTTCCTCTATTTACACAATTTACAATTACTTTTCTGTGTTTGGAATATAACTGACATGATTTCCACTATTTTCATGTTTGCACTGCAGTCTGTTAAAAAGATTATGGTGCCATGGTCACATCATGTGATTTGACTCACGTCCATCGGACACACTGATCTCCAGGTGGATCGTCCCTTGTTCTTTGTCTAAACCCATTCTCGACCTGTAACAACATGACAAACATCTTAGGAACATCTACATTTCAACTGTACTTTAATATGTATCTCATCTGCACATAAATCAAACCAATCTTTATGCATTTACATATCAAAGAGTGTATGTTTGTGCATTTTTGACATCATATACCCACATTTTGAGTGATGCAGTATGCCATAGCAGACTTGGTTAAAGATTATTTGTCTTGTGATTTCATTTTTCCTTTTTATTTATTCTGAACAACGGGTGGCTTGAGTGCAAATAAGACATCAAGGCATCATGCTTTCATCAACCATTTTTCTGGTGTACCAAGGCAAATGTGATAAATTGATGCTGTGCCAATAACAAACACAAAGAAACGAAAATAACAAAAATGGAGAAAAGTATTCGCACAGCAAATGCTTTCAGCACTCAGTGATCATTTCCAGTTTCCTATTAACGTTTCAGAGAGCAAAGAAAAGAGCAATATTTGTGATTTACATCTTGACTTTGTGAAGGAACAAGGGAAATTAAGGATGCGGCTGCTCATTACACTTCTCGCATGAGCAACAATAGAACAGCCTTTCCCATACAGACTGGCCTGCCAGGCACTTGACCTGCACTACCCTTTATGGGGAAGGTATATTTAGCCATCTCATTCCTTTTCAATAGAGATTCTTCATGATAGCTGTTAAGTACAGAGCGACCACTTGTTGTATTAATAGCAGCTGTTGTGACAGAAGATGGGTTTCTTCTCATTTTCCATACTGTGTCTGAACTATAATAAAAAAAAGCCCCCGTCCTGCTTCCCTCAGCACTCTGTAATTGCCTCCCAGCTCCATCTCTTTTAATGGACTTTCTGTCAAATACTTCATCCCATTCTATCAGTGAACAGCAGGCCTTGCTCTTAAATAGACCCCTTCTATGTTACTCTGTGTGTACCCCTATGACTATAGGGAACATACCACAGTGTCTCCCTAGGAAGGTTTTCTGGTAACATTGTTTTGTAAATCATGTTTGTCAGATTTGTTAGTTAAGATGTCCACATGCAGCGTGTGGTGAAAGTAATTGAAACACTTCCCTAATTCATAGATGGTGTGGGGGGCTTTTATTCTGCCATACATTTGGCCCACTCATCTCCTAGAAGAGAAAAGCCAGTGCTAATATATTGCAACATCTCTGCAAACATATTGTTTGTGATTGATCATCTAAGCCCCCAGCTTAACGATACGGTAGAGAAAATGCAGTCTGGGACACCATTCCAGACCCATTCCTGTTGACATTACTTACCATATTGACTAGCATGATTATAATGCTGCTGGTGATACTTGGAATCACTAGGTAAATAACGGTGAGAATATTCCTAAGGGCAACTGAAAACACAGTACAGAGCCACTAGGACCCTTTAATGTGGGTGGACTTCATACAGGCGATTTTCTTTTGATAATGTTTTATAGCTTAAGCTGAGTTTTTCTCTGTTCCAAATATTGCAAGCTAACAGTATATGATGTTTGTTTACCAAAGTTTACCACAATATCCTGCTGAAATTAGGGAAAACATGTTAGCCACTACTGAAGCAAGTTATACATTTCTCCTCGCCCCCAAAGGAAATGAGTGTTCATATATCCCTCCTTCCCTTTGAGGATAAAAATATCAGCCTCTTTAACAAGAGGCCAACTTTGTCTTTATTGGGATGATAAACTGCCTCGTTTGTGCCTTTCTTTGGCTGTTGTTTTGTCTAAAATATTCTTTGTCATCATGTGTTGTTATGTGTGAATGTTGAACAGGATTTTTGTAAAGCTGAAATGTTATATATTTGGCCTAATTGGGTATAATATGATGAAATGTCATTGTTCCAATAGACAAAGAAAAGCAAATAAAGAAAGAAAGAACAAATTCATGAAGAAAGAAATATTGTTTGTTTATGAATATTGTCAATTTGTAACATAGAGAGTATAATGTCAAGATGTTTGACTGTAATACTGTTAATGTATTGGGCCATAATATTTCCCAGACCAATGCAAAATCTGCTAATTAGATGAATATCAAAAATATGTAAATCATACTGTATGTCATTCTAACATCCTTGATTAATCTATGTTGCCGTAATATTTATACTTTTTTAATTCCATTGAGAAGTGTGTGAAAAGTATTTTGTAGCCAACTGCTATAAACGGCACTATCACCATTATAAATTAAGCATTTATCCTAGGCCATAATTCCTATACCTCCATCCAAAATCTAATAACGTTAAAACACTTGCAGAAACACCCAGAGCACCCAAAGCTTACTCACTCACAGATGCCACATCACCAGCACTGACACTGTGCAATAGAGTTCAAACATTGTCCAAAATAAATGAACAACTGATGGATATGTTTGGATATGTTTGGATATGTAATACATTGTGGTATCCCAACAGTTACTATAGTGAGTGTTGAGATCATCTCCATATTTCATGAGCAGACTTCATTCAATGGATCAAATATTAAATAGTATGGGTAAACTAGAACCTTAGAACATTATGTTAACAAAAAAAGAAATTATCCATTATTTACCAGTACAGGATCTGCCTGCATAGAAACTTAGCTTGACGTTCAAGGAAAGGGAGTGAGAGTGGGATGAGAATGTTTAATTTCCTGCTCAAGATCGGATGGCATTTTATTTATTCAAGGTGAACTTTTAATAAAGACATCACTATTCCTGTCACCAATTTGAAAGATTTCATTACATTTCTTAGAGCTATTATGCTAGACAGAGTTGTTGATAAATACAAGTCTGACTGTTAGATAACCTTAATTGTTTTGTTGGGCCAGCGTGTGTTAACCAGTGGAATTCAATGGGTTAAAGGAGTTGCATATTATCAGGAAGAAGCAATGTTACTGCAGTATCAGTCAATGCTCTGGAAACCATTTCTTAATTTTTCCCCTACATCAGTATGCAGTATCTAACATAGCTTGTATGCATGTGCAGTAGAATTCATTCCAACATATTTCGTGAAGGCATTTCACCTCTACACTACTGTTTGTAAAACAGAATGTTTAAAAAACCTAAAATTTAATTTATTAATGTAAAATCGTTCTTCGCTTATCTATTATTCACAATATTTCTAGAGGATATTAAAATATTTTATAATATTGCAGCACGTCTCTGAGTCCCAGAAAAATAGTGTGTTTGCAAGTGATTGATTGCGGATCTCACCAGTAGAATCTGTTGGGGACAACATTGTCATGCACAAGCTGCCATCTCCTTCCAAATTCAACAGAGACGTAGAGCTGAAAGATGAGAAGAATGCATTAACCAAATGAGTTAAAAGAAAAATCATTTGTCAAACAGAATATCCAGGAGAATTCTTTCCTGATTTCACATCCAACAGTATTATGGAGCAGCTGTCAGTTCTCTGACATTGTGGAGTCAAGTTGATAATATGTTGGATAATATTGTGACTGTCCCAATACTGAGCACATAATTGAAAATGCTTTAGTTATAAATACAGCTAAAGCTCTAAATATGCTTTCAAAAGTTTTGAATACAAAGGAAAATAGAAGAGTTGAACTGTTATGATGCTACTGGAGAGAGAGAGAGAGAGAGAGAGAGAGCAAGAGAGAGAGAGACAGAGAGAGAGAGAGAGAGAGAGAGACAGACACAGAGAGAGAGAGAGAGAGAGAGAGAGAGAGAGAGAGGGTGAAAATTGGACTTAGATTTTAACATACAAGCCAGTTTGTCTTCATCTTTCATGGAAGCCTCTCTCCTCCCTATTGTAACTCAGCAGGATTCCTGCCTAATTGGCATGATAAAATGACTCATTTAACTGTCATCGTAATCTTTTCCCATAAAGCTATTAGACTCCCTTTTACTGCAAAGTTGGACTTCTGTCCAAGCACTCAAAAGACATGTCGTCTTGCCATAATGATCGAACAGCCACGCTTCTTCAGCTCCGAGCTTTCCAAGGATTACCATCATCATTTTGGCTCAACTAGGAGCTTACAATTTCTAAAAGACAATCAATAAATGGAAAATAAACCAAACTAAGCTTAATTTCAATCAAGCCACCATAAAAGAGAAAAACAGATGCCACTTTACTTTACAAAGACATACACAATAACCTGAAGGCAAACTTCTCCAGAGCATCTTTATTTCGACCCATTGATGGCTCTCAACCAAGCTTTCATTTTCCCCCCCTGCGCCATTTATCTCACTTTCCAGCCCTTGACTGTTTTTCTCGCTGAAAATCAAGTCTTCCAATAGCAGGCTAGGGAGGCCGAGTTTGATGTCTGTGGTGTTGAGTAAAGCAGACAGCAGGGTTCTCACTGAGAGTAATGAAGTGTGTGTGTGCGTTTGTGCTCACAATTGTGTGTGTGTGTACGTGGGAGTGTGTACACACGCGCATCTGTGCAAATGAGTGTGCATGTGTGAGCTTGTGTATTGTTTGGGGCGTGTCTCCCTTGTCAACTTTCTGCTGTGGTGCTGAGGACACATTCATTCAAACTTGGAGTCTGCAGCCAGACCTTATGGCTTGTTTAGGGGAACAGGTGATTAGCCGTCGCTGTCTTGGCAGCTGCAGCCTTGGCTTAAGTGGCAGATGTCTCTGCTCATGAAGACCAGGTCCTGAAAGCCAACCACTATTAACAAACTAAGGGCTTTCGGCCATGACAACAGCCTATCTTATGTAACATTTACTGTATGCAGGATATTCATTTTTATCATGATCCACCAGGCTTCATATAATATATACAATCTGAGAGAACTAGAGAATGATAAGCAAAGTAGTTAACAAAAAATAAGTAAAACGCATTGTTAACTTTCATGAGTTAACAACTCCACAACATAACTTATTGCTGTCAGGCGGCATTGTTTGCCACATTTTCACTTTTATTCTAGCTATATCATTCCACTTGACTGCTATGTTACCTTTTGGTTGTGGCTGTACGCCAGGATCCAGTCCTCCTGCTCAGGGTGGAAAAGGAGGCTGAGGATATCAAAGGCTAAGCTGTGTTTCTGATAGGACGCCCCCTCGTCAAGGCTAATGAGCAGGCTGCTCTCCACCTCCGGGTCGGTCAGTAACATGATCTGAGACGAGACAAGAAAGGAGACGGGGGAATCAGCGGCCCACCTTGACAGCATCCATTCCACAGGGCTTAGGTCTACTTGTGCAATTTACTGCATTAGAACAGACGCAGCGTAGGCATCTGTGGGGCGCCGAATGTTTCCTTTCATGAGCAGGGGGTTTAAAATGATAACAAATATGTTATAGAGTGATAAAAATTAATGAGCACGAAAAAGTGAAATGTTAGCCATTACACCATCACAATAACGAAACAAAAATGTACAAAAAAAATGAAAAACCTAAACATGGAATTGATTCCACAAAGCCATATCTTGTATCTACTGTAATCTGATGTGAACAGCAAGCAATGCCGAGAAATAGTTTTGACAACATTCCATACAGGCAGATATGTTTATGATAAGCATATGGGAACTTACCTTTCTTTTGTTGTTCGGACTCACGTATAAGTAGCTCAGTATCGTTTTTGGCCCAACTTTTTCATTAAGTTTCTCATACGTGGTCCCATAATCGGTTGACCTAAAATTCAATTACAGGATAAACTAAATAGGTTGTGGTGGAGAGTTAAGGAGAATGGAATAATACCTACTAGTTAAAATGCTGATAGTATCATTAAGCATATCAGGCAAGCAGAAAATTGCAACAGCAAAAGTCATGAAGTAATTTGCTAGATGAATGGAGATTTTTTTAATTACCAGAATAAACAAGAATATCTTGTGTGGCATGCATGGTGAGGGAACCATTACAATTGTACTGAAGTGTTATGATATGTTGTTATTATATAGTCGCTGTCGAGTGAAAACCTTGTAGATTCAAATTTTGCCAATTTTCAAGTTTGGACTTCAGGTGAAGGATCACATGCTCCTCTATGGGTTCAGAATATTCTACAACCCTTGGGTTTATGAAACCCTTTCGAAAACAATTAGATAAACTCAAAAATACATGGTGGTTAGTCTGAAAACAAAACTGTTTTTCAGAGTTCCTGAAAAGTTAACATTTTGAAGATATGAGGTTTTCATCCGACAATCATTATATCAGAGATATTGGTCTCAATTCCTTAGTGATATTTCAGACACGCTGGTATAAACTGGTTAAGCAAATATTTTGTCAGACTTTCCATATTAGAAAGCAAATATTTTTGATTTCTGGATTTTTATAATGCCATCTGTTGTTATCTAGCTTATCTGTCATAGTAGTACACTGAGCATTTGGGAATCATGCAGTCAGTAGTCATTATCTAAGCCATAGCATTGCAAATGCAGCGTCTATTCGTTTTACTGTAGCTCCCACATTCCCATACATGGAAGACAAATACTCCATGAGAGCAGCAGGGGATCTTACCTCCATAAAGAACTCTCCGTTACTCTGCCAGAGTTGAAGTCAAAGTATTTTGTCAACATGAGGATCACCTACAAAACAGATCAAACAGATTAGGAGGAGGTGGAGGGGTGTATCATCAGTTTAGAAAACTGCAGCAATAAGGTGTCAGCCACTGAAACAAAACTGCAGAGCCATCCATGTTCATTTCGTCCCCCAAAAGACACGGCTTTAATAAAACTCAGATGCCATGTCAGCCCACTGCCCTGTTTGTTGTAAGGCTAAGCATAGTGCATATTCTCTCAAAGGATAAAGCTAAGCATATATGCTATGTAATGGTTTTTAAGACCCATTGGGTTACACTACACCGACAGCAAATGCTACTACTGCTGCTCTATAAATAAATGAATAAATAAGTAAACAATGCATCTATCATTCATCCCAGGCACAGCAAGGCTAGCCTCATAAATATCATGGACATGTTTTTTGAAGAGGATCATAAAAATGCCATAGATATAAGGTTTATACAGGCCTTTATTTAATACGAATAAAACGCCATAAATTTCAAGATGTCTTGTAAATTGCTCCAGATGTTAATGAATGGCTCTCTGTGGACTGGTCTATTTCCCTCGGTTTAATTTGAAAAGAGAAACTCTTTTCCTCAGCAAGTATCTGAACTTAAATCAAAGCCTGTGCACATGACTTAATTATTGATGCATAGGTTCATGTTTACATATATTTAACTAGTAATTTCCTTTCTAGGAATAAGTGGGTTTGGAAAAAGAATGAATGAATTAATTAATTTTCTTTCTTCTCAGCAAGAGGACAATATGAAGAGAAACTGTAATAGTTAACTTTTTTCTTTTACATAAGCTACCGATTGACAACAACTTAGTCCAAAAGAATGCACTCTCCTCAGTGGGTCATTGCATTTGATAAAATCTCAAAGGTCTTTCACACCTTGAAGGGGGCAACTTTGTGCCCTTCACACTTTACACAAATACTTGTTCACGCAATACCCCACACTATGCAATCATAAAAGTTGCAGATGATAACAGCTCTCATGGGAATGATCTCAGGGTGTGTGAAACACATTATAGTGAAGCAGTTAAATCTTTTGCAGGGTGGTGCTTGGAGAATTGTCTCTTTCAACATGAAGAAAAAGGAAAGAAATTAAAATAAACTCTGGGTCTATGATCACCATAAACTCAGAGGTCATTCAAACTGGTCAAGAGTACAAATACCTAGTCACTGTGATAGATAATAAACTCACCAGGCGCACAAACACATATGTAATACATGTAATGTGATAAAAGCAACTTCAAATCATGTGGAGACTAACAGTATACCGTTGATGAAACACCTGACACTATTCTACAAATCCTTCATCCGAAGCATCCTCACCTTCTGTTTTACACCTACAGAGTCAATAAATAGACTTGTTACTCTCTTTAACAAAATCTGTGGAATCTAATTAAGCATCATCTCATTATTCCATAAAACCTCAGAGTTTTGTGCTTGACAAAACTCATGCTATACTCAAAAACCCAATACACCCATAATCAGCATCAGTATGTCATCTGGCCGTAGGTACAGGACTCTTGTCAAAAACATTAGCCTAGCTTGCATTTCCTTTGTTACAAACATATAATAATAGTAACTTTTATTTATATAGCAATTTATCGAAACACAGTTACAAAGCGCTTAACAGAGTAAAAGAAATGAAACATATTGTTATGTCCATTTGTGTTTTGTATTGTATGTACCATGTTACATTAAGTGTCAGTGTGTACCATACGGATAGCCGGTCTGCAATGTCCATCTATGTATTGTAAATAGTGTACTGTGCCTCATGATGACACAACAAGAATTTCCCAAGAACCTATTCCTATTAGGAATGCAATGTATTCAAATGTTACAGTTTCAATTTATTTCTTAATTATTTGTCCTTTTGGTTGATAAGCTGGCTGAGGAAACTCTGACTCTGCTATTACTTTGTGCTGAATGTATGAAATCCTTTATAAGGAGAGCTAGTTCAGAAATAATCTGCACAGCTTGTTAAAACAGTGGTAGCGAGTGTCCAGATTGGGTTGCAGAGATTTATGGTCTTCCAATAAAATGGCCTTTATGCCTTCTAAAAGTCACAGCCTCATGGACACTGTCATACACAATAAAACAACCCGTAGCAGTTTGGAAAGTAGGACAAATTATTTCCCCCCTCCTGTATGGCAATTAACTTTATGCATTTACTTGGGAAGGATCCAGTATAACAGTCAGATATAATTTGCATCCTCCAAAGCGGCAGCTGGAAAAGTTTTTTGTGTTCTGAGAGACATTGAAAGTGTAAGGTGAAGCTCCGTGGCTGGTTGTATCACTTAATGCATCTATACAGCGATACAATATTCACTTTGTAGATTTTTCAGTGTGAAATGGGTGTTTGAAGCTGAGGTTGCATGTCACTCTCACAGAAGCCATTACATTTTAGTTTAAAATCATTGGACAAAGGCTTCATTCGATGATAACACCATTTTATTGGCATATCTTCGCCTCTGTATCTAGACAAAGGATATCCCCCTATGAATTGGCATATTTTTCGCTTTGAATCTCGACAAAGGTGAGACATTTGATATCAGTTAACATGTAGCACAAATCACAACTAGGTAGCACTAAAATATCTCCCAAATGGATTACTTGACATCCAAGAGCAAGCAAATTGATTCCCAAGCCCTAAATCCTGTGCAAATCTCAAACCTTGGAGGTAAAATGGACTGGGATGAATCTGATCATTATGGAGGAATGAATGGGGGCTTAATGGTGACTTAAAGGGCTTAGGTTGAAGAGATTACCAGTGTGAAATTAAGGTGTTGTATGAAGAGAAGAAGGGGTGGGGTGGGGTGGGGGTGTCGAGACAGAGAGGGGGCACTCTATTAGTGAAGGATGAAGAACACCTGAAAAAGACAAATTAAAGGCGAGACGGCGTACACATTACAATTCATTCCCACTCTCACCAACCCCTTGATCCGGCCTTATCAGCTGTTGGAATTAAGTTGCCTCATCAATAAAACTGTCATCACATTTAGCCAGCGCAATTAAACAGATGGATGATTCCATAAAAGCAATTGTAACAGAAGTTACTGACTAGAATATCAATAATATAGAAAAAATGCATACTGTATATCAAGAAAAAATGAAAAACACAATTAACTTGACATATTTTTGTTTTGGGATAGTTTGCAGAAAACAATGTAAAAAGCAATATATTCATCCTAGTTAACCTTCATGGACAAGATTTTTGCGTATCTAATGAGATTCAAATTAGTGCTTAGAGTCTGACATATTAAATCTAAGAATCGAGACAATCTATGGGAGGAGAGTAGTTAAAGCAGAGCAACACATGCCTCCAAGATTTTTACACCATAAAAATGATAACAATGTGAAAGTAGATGCCTTTAAAGAAATTAATGCACTCTTGAAAAACCCACTGATCGAGGAATCCTGAAAACCCCTGAAGACCCCTGGGGCCAGAGAAGCATATAGTATGAACCCTCACTTGTTAAAATCACCACATAAAACAGCATAGCTAAACACCTTTACAAAAGAAAGAACTGCCTATTTCTGTTCAATTGTTTATAGCCTTTGCAACTGAGGCCAAAGCAAAAAAGCCTGTATGGAAGCACATCAAGTATACTTCAATACCACCTCAGTTATAAGTGTAATGTACAGAGGCTTTTGTCTGCCACATCAATTTATATCACTTTATTAACAAAGGCAATGTTTCCTAGTAGACCAGATGTTGAGCTGAGGCTGCGTTGTTTGAAGTCAGAGCTGTTGGCTCTCCCATGGATAACAGGTCACTTCAATCATGAATTATAAAGAAACTTCACAATAGAAAAAAAACAAAAAAATAAATCATTAGTGTGCTGATAAAACACGCACAACCTCTGGGGAGTGAAATCGCAGTGAATAAATATTCTGAAGTCAGACATCTTCACATTGGGGAATGTGAATATAATGTGTTTTGTCATTCCTTTCAGCACTTGTATTGCGGTGGGGGCCAACTAGAGTTTTTTAAAATATGTGATTCCTGTTAATAATGAAATTTACCATGATAAAATTCAACCATAAAGTGATTAATGGCAACATTCTGCTACCTTAGCACACTGTATCTTTGATCTCTCAACATCAAATAGTCAGCATTTCAAATGGACAGCAAGCAGATACTCCGTGATCTAGCTACCGCTTTCAAGCAGAACAGACACTGCCTGACTTATTGGCTTCCTCATGTCAAGACAACAGTCCTATGTGGATATAGCTCGGTTGAGAAGTCATCTGAAACGGCTTCCCTCCACTCTGGACTTATACTTTTTGCATCATTTGCTTCTTCAGTAACAGTGAGAGCCGAGGCTAGTTCAACAGCTCGGCTATAGTAGCCTGCTGAGCCCAGAAGCTTCAATGTGCATGAGGAGGGGGTCTGATCAGTGCAGGCAAGATTAAACATCAAGTGGGCATGTTTTTCAGCCGAGCAGTAGCACCCACTGCGCAGAGGATGTTTTTTTGAAACTACTTATATCTCTTCAGTAGTCGTTCTGAAATTTAGGGGTGCTGAGTGAGATAAAGGATTACTTACATGTTGACAGACTAAAAGCTCCCCAGCCTCCCTAATAAAGTAATTCTACATCTCCTCTGATATAAAAAAAAAAAGGATAACAGCTAATTAGATAAAAATGTTGGGAAGGATTTCTCTCATCCTATGTTTGACTGACCTCTAGGCTCGCCAACAATGTTTGAAACCTTATGTTAGCCATCACAGGAACAATGTATCACTGTCAAAGAATTTCATAAAGTGAGTCAAAGTCGGGTGGTTTTGAATGGGAGGCCTTTCTTACAGCACCCAGACAATGTACCTCATGGGGTTCAAGAATGCAGGTGGCCACCCAAAGGCCAAAAGAGAAACCATTGCCATTTACAAACAGCCAATGACATATTTCTATGATGAGCTAGTATTTAGGATAGAAGATAGAAGTGATGTAAAATGATGAACCAGCAACCATAGCTTGACACATGAAACAGAGAAGAAGGAGGAGGTTGATTTGTACCTTTTACAAAGCAATTGTTATACTGGTTATTATAGCTGGAGGGCGATCGTTTCTAAAGGTCAAGAGCGAGGGCTGAGGTGAGCAAAAGAGTTCATGTGCCCTGTCTGCAGTCTGAAACACAAAATGTGGTGGCAACTGAGCAACAACCAAAGAACGTTGACAACACAGCAACCAACTCATGTGATTCATAAATGGTGCAATGAGGCACTCACCGTTGAGTTTCAAAACACACTGCAGAGCTTTAAACACATTTCACAGATACAGAAAGCAATTTTATAATGTGTCTAGACGTTTCCTGATTTTAACACAAAAGTATGTTTGCTAATGGACAAATAGACACTTTGCTCACTTGCTTTTGCAGCTGTTTACAGGACAATGAGGAGTCACAGTGAAGACAGACAGAACAAATACAAGAGATATGTAACAGAAATATGGAACAGCACAGCATGAGTTGGATTTGAACACAAAGCGGGGCTCGTCGACACAAAAATTGAGGCATCTCATTATGCAACTTTCTAGCCAAATCAACTTTATCTCGGTCTAAAATAATATGTTGTTCTTTTATTTTTTATGGCATTTATGCTCTTTAAGACGGCACACAGTGGAGAAGAAAGGAAACCCAGGAGGGGTCCACACCAGCCTGCTGAAAAAAACACTCGGCAGGATTTCAAGGCGATAGAGAACCTCACCGCGGGAAGGCTTGGTAGAGCTGTGCGCTGGCTGCCAGTAGTTTCTGCCTAGTGCTGGGCTTTAAGACCAGCCGCTCTATTTATCCATGCAATGTAGGCAATGCCATCCATTTATTTGTCAGAATAAAAAATCTTTGTCTTGGCAGGAAGTTTGAGTCATGGTGTTGTAATTCTTTTCATAGTGTATTTCATGAATTTATGTATAATTCTTTAGCAGGATGTGTGATGTTCATTCTAGGAGATAACACCACAGTCCCCACCCCCCCGCCCTCTCCCCACCCTGCCCATCACAGCCACCCAGGTGAGAAGGGATTTGGGGGGAGGAGTGGGGGGTCCACACAGGCAAGCAAGTGGGCCATGACAGCATCAGCCCCAGGGTGCTGAGAGCATGTGCAAGTCAACATATATGCAACAGACTACTCCCCATGTATCAATCTGCTGTGGCCAGCAAACTGTTCTTTGCGTTGCGGGAGGCAGCATCAAGGTGGCGGAAAAGGTTTGAGCCCAGAAACCCTGCAGGCAGCAACAGAGGGAGGGATGAGGTCTAAACTGAATGCCATTTGAGACATTTGAGACAAACCCTCCCACCACCTCTACAGTGGGCTGATGCAGCTACGGAGCACCTTCAGCCTCCGCCCTCCTCCCCCCAAGGTGCAACATGGAGAGCCCAGGGTGCTCTTTTGTGCCAACCAAAGCATTGTACAGGACAGACTGCACAATGTTTCCTGACCAAATGGCCCCAGCCTCAACCAAGTAGGAGGGTGCTGAAGCAAAGTGCCTGCACTGTCTGTACAAGCCTTCCTACATTGCTTCTTGCATTCCAGTGCTTGAACCCTCAGGACCACAACCAATCTATACGACTTGCTTGCACTGTTTTCTGATCTGTACATATTTCTGTACATTCTCAGGGTAACATAGGACACATTTTCTGTAATTATGCTACCTCTATAATGATAGTGAGAGCAGATGATAACACACATGTGCTCTGTACATTGACATTTTTCTGTAAATATGGTACCTCCAAAAGATTAGATAGACTAACAGATAGCAATGCACATATCCAGATCTAAATTTTCGGTACATTTGTTACCTGCATCTGTAAAGCGATTAAACTGACACGGTATATATATAGTTTTTAACAATGCACATCTACATGTCTACATACTTTCTGAGCATGGCTTTCTGTAGACTTGTTAATGTGATTATGACGCACATTTTTCACACTCAATACATTAACATATTATTAACATATTAATATATGAATTAACATCTATTTCCAGCATATTCCCATATCCTTTTCATTGTAATATGTTGCATATGTATTGATATTTCTATAATGTTTCCACGTATTTCATACTGCATAGGGTATATTTTATATTTGTTACACATTACATATTCTGCATTATTTTTTTTCTTTGTCTCAATAAGTTCTACTGCTGCTGTTTTGCACACCCTAACAATGCTGTAATCCATATTTTTCCCATACTTTTAATTCATAAATTCGACTTAACATATTCTAGTGTTGAAAATAATAGTTGCATATGTTTTTATAACCCCTGTTTGCTATATTCTTGTTGATTCTTCTGTTTTTATTCTATTTTTCTTTGCTGTATCCTATTACTATTTGCTGCTGCAACGACCCGATTTCCCTACAAGTATCATTAAAGTTTCATCATATCTTATCTTATCTTATCTTGAATAAATCATTAAAAATATCAATCAAAAAAAGGTCATTAAAAGGCAACTTCATATCGGCTTTCAACTGGATAATTTCAGATGCCCATTAAGCAACACTGTATAGCCTAATGATCCGATTTACCAAAATGTCACCATATATTCAATTATCACGTCAGTGTTTTTAGTCCAGCTATGGAAGGAGTCATGGCACATTCTTGTAATTAACAGCTTGTGATGATCTGCAATGATGAAGACCATCTTTCAGTCCATCCTGAATAGCCCCCACTCTTCCTCAAGATTTGATCTTTAACTGATAATTTATCCCCATTTGCCTCAGACAAATGACAACGGTGCTCCAAAGGGTGAATGCCTGTGGATGGTTACATCAATAACAATCTGGCATTTGTCTAGGGCCATGGTGTGCCAATTCTTTTCTTTTTGTATTTCATGCATTCAGGTGTATTGCTACTCGGAGAGGTACCTATTGACTCTCACTTTCCACAGAACGGTGAAGATTAGCTAATAATTGTAGGCAACTGTTTTTTCAGTAAAATAGGATAGCTGTTTGAATAGACAGGTGATGTGCAAAAAGCTTATTGCTTTCACATCGGGCTGAGTTCATGTCTGGCACACGTCAATATGTGTTTGGTCAACTGCTTGAAGTGAAACAGCTGGTGTGAGAGCAGGACTTTCACACACAAACAGTGTGGATCGGATTAATGAGACAGACAGAGAAAGATATCGAGTAGGTGCATAAAAGCACATTCCAAGAATCTCACCAGTTCCCTATTCCTCGCACCTCTCTCTGTAAGTGTGTTTGCCTATTTATTTTCTCCCTAAATGCGGCATGCTGTTTTCAGAGTAAGCTAAGGTCGTCTATTGATGTGCGTCTGCCTCACACCTCTTTCAAATCCGCTCATAGCAGGGGGAACTGACTGTAATCATTAGGATTAGATCATCAACTTTTTGAACAAATAATAACTTGGCAAATTGGGAAATAATTCTGATTTTAAATCAAACTAAAACATTAGAATTAATAATCCCTGATGGTATTATTAACATTACTATTAGAGTGACCATATATGGTGATCAGTAAAAAGGCGGTCACAGTAAGAAGCCTGCTCGGCAAAAACACCCCTCATCAACACAGCAGTCAGCCAGCGAGCCGCGTAGGCCAGTTGGAAAAACTCGCAAGTTTCCTTGGCGACCAACTGCCGTTCACCAACACAGAGAGGAGGGGTGTGGCATGTGACAAAGGTGGGAAGCCAGACACAAACACATTACATCATGAATATGAATGGTATGCGCCTTAGCCATCTGAGTCACCAGAACACTATCACTACATTATTTCATTTTTCAGAAAGACAATAGTCTGATAATGTAATTTTCAAAGTTCAAAAATTTAAACTTTGGTTGGAAGACTTCCAATCAAGCTGTTTTTGGTGTTTTGATGTTGCCTTTTAGAATTTATATGTTTTTTGAGTATTTTGTTTTGTTTCTCTGCTTTGCAACTCTGTTTTGCACACACCAAAAATTTGATTCAATACGTTTGTCAAGTATTAGAGAACTTGAATGGTTTAAAACCTATTTAATATGCACCTATAATGGGGTTTCACTACAACCCTCCAGTTCCCAACATAGCTGAACTTTATGTTTCAGAACACAATGTGTGTGCTTTATTTTAAGCTACAGTCTAGCAGACAGTACCTAACCTCCCAGCCTCCCTCCCTATTTTGCAGGAGAGTGCATACTGCAGCACAGTAAGTAAGTCAATAAATAGAAGGATAGATAGAAAGATAGATAGATAGACAGACAGATAGACAGAAAGATAGATTTCAGGATTTCAAATTTGTCCACTGAAACTAGGAGATCAACTTAAAATTCGGATTCTTTTGAATTACTTTTTTTATCCATCATTTTTAGTTATGAGGCTGTTCATGAAAAGTCCCAAGGCTGATGTGGCTGATGCATTTTTTTATAAAGGAATTAGTTCAGTGTTGGTCAGTTTCAAGAACATTGGACTACTATTCACTTACATTAGCACAAATTGCAACAGAAAAAATGTGAATGCTTGAGTACATGCAACATATGTTCAGCATGTAATCTGTGAAATACCCACATATCCACCTGCCAAATCAGCCAGCCAATTCACATCAGCATGGTTTATGTGTGTGTGTGTGTGTGTGTGTGTGTGTGTGTGTGTGTGTGTGTGCGTGTGTGTGTGTGTGTGTACGAGCGAGCGTGCATAAGTGTGAGAGAGAGAGAGAGAGGGAGAGAGAGAGAGAGAGAGGAAGAAGCAGAGGCATTGGGGGAGGTTGGAGGAGAGCAAGAGAGAAAACACAGATACTCTGATTCCCTTAAACTATGCAGCACATGCAACACATGTTCAACTTGTAATACATTTTTCATTTTACACTCCAGCCCACCTGCCAAATCAGCTAACCAATACACAACAGCATGACCCACATTTGTGTGTGTGCGTCTGTGTGTGTGTGTGTGACTGAAAGAGAGAGAGAGAGAGAGAGAGAGAGAGAGAGACAGAGGGATAGACATACACGAAGAAGACTGATTCCCTTAAACTATGCAGCACACGCAACACGTCCAACTTGTAATTTGTATTAAGTAAAATACTGAATGGATTTTACACTTCAGCCCATCTGCCAAATCAGCTAACCATCATGGTTCATGTGTGTGTGTGTGTGTGTGTGTGTGTGTGTGTGTGTGTGTGTGTGAGAGAGAGAGAGAGAGAGAGAGAGAGAGAGAGAGACAGAGAGAGACAGAGAGGACATACACCAAGAAGACCGATTCCCTTAAACTATGCAGCACACGCAACACCTGCCCAACTTGTAATTTGCCTGAAGTAGACTAAAATACTGAATAGTTTGTACACTTCAGCCCATCTGCCAAATCAGCTAACCAATAGACAACAGCATGGTTCATGTGTGTGTGCGTGTGTGTATGAGAGAGAGAGAGAGAGAGAGAGAGAGAGGGAGAGAGAGAGAGACACACCAAGACTGATTCCCTTAAACCATGCAGCCTCACATTTAATCTCCACTGTGTCTGCTGGTCTGCCAGCTCATTCTCAGTAGACACTAATCACTCTGACGCCTCTTATTAGCTAAACTAAAGTCGCCACACATGATTTATCACTGAATACTGACCACACTGCGTCAAAAAAGTGAAATCCACGCATGATAAGCTGCTACTTACGCTACTATTTTGGCCAGACCAGTGCACCATGGCTTGGTTGTGAGCCGTGTCCCCGGTGAGTGCAAATGTTGAACTTGTCAAGTGAAAGTCCTGCTGACCCGAAGACGAGGCATCCTCGCCGTCAGATGTGAATCCGGACCAAGTCCCTCCGCTCTGCTCCGCCATTGGAGCGCTGCGCTTATTTCGTCCCCGGCACCGACTCCTTAAACTGGCCACAACCTTGTCCTCTTTTACCGACACGCCGACCTGCGCCCCATTTCCCCCGTAGAAGCTGTTATTTTTTCCCTCGCCGCTGCTGTTTTCGGTGAAATTGCCGGCGCTGGGAGAAGGGATTGCCGCGCGTGAAGCACTTGGAGGAGACACTTCGGGAAGTTTTTGTTGACCGTTAAACGCGTCCTTCTGGAGACGAACTGTGTTATTTCCCAACGGCTGCTGTACTTTGAGCGAACTTTCGGTAAATTCCGCATTGTTGTGCTTTCGGTCCGCGTTGTTCACAGATTTGGCATCCGTTGACCTCTCGGTAAATCCAATCGATTCATCAGCCGGTGCCTCGCCAAAATCAACCAAATCCAGCGCCGAGAGTTCCCGGGGAAAAGCTCTGATAACCGGCAGCTGGCATGAGGGAATGCACCTTACCTCCGCTCTTGTTATGCCCGGGATGGAAGTTAAGGTGAAGAGCCAAATCCACTTAGCAAAAAGGCTATAAAGGCAGCGACCGAGGCGCGTCTCCATTCTACGTTAATTCCGATTTCAAACGTGCTAAAAACATATCATTTTACTCTTTGGGGGGTTGTCTGTCATTAGCTTGGAAAGTCGAGTCAGTGAATGCACTGTAGGGAGCGGTGGCGCGCGGACAAGTGTTCCCAAGTACTGATGCAAACGATGCATTTTAGACTAGAGGAGGGGCTGGAGGCTGGAGCCTGCATGATAGGAGAAAGGAGCTATTCCCCCGCATCTTCATCTCAACCTTGATGGAAATACAATGACTTTTTGGACACTGGCCTACACTTAAATTAGTTTTGCACTCAAATTATATTTCTGTAGAATGATGATTTAAGCATTGTACAGGCCAGTTGTTCTCAAAGTGAGGCGCATGGACCCCCAATACTTTAACCCTGTTTTTAATTGATCAGCTTTGTCATATGTGAATATGCCAGATTTGACTACATCGTCATCTTTCCACTTGTAGGTAATTATGAAAAGCTGAACCAAACCATTTTTAAAAATAAAAAATCTTCAAATCTGGGGGTCCCTGGGGCAAAATCTGCAAAGATGGGGATTACTGTATGTACCTACTCTGGGGGTCTTTACAGACAGTTTCCTGACAGGGGCTTTATGGAAGATCCAATAAGGCTGTATATTTTCCATTAGCTGAGACCTAGATAATCAATTAACACCATCGCCTGTGTTCGCTGTCTATTATGCCATGCAGGTAATGAGTCTGTTGAGGCCGGGCTGGAAAATGGCTTGGAAATGGTTTCAATTAGGCTACACTCTTGCATTATCCATTCAACACAGCTGAATGGAGCAAAGTGTTTCTGCATCTTGTCCAACTTTTAGCTACTGTCTTTTGTGCCCTCTTTTCAGGTTATTAAAGGGTTTTCTGACAGATGATGATTAGAAGAATCCAAACCAGAGGTAAGTATGTTATTATCACATTCTCTATCAATCTACTCTGGTCGACGCTGCTGCCCTAGGCTTACTCTTCTCAACTCTTGCCAACCATAAACTTGATAAAAAATACAGCTAACTATAGTTTATTACAGTATGGCTGTGAAGAACCTTTGGAATATATTGTTCACATTTCACTATACTTTGGGCTTTGATCCAGCCAGTTAATGGTAAACCATTAGGAGAACTAGAGCCTGTCCTAACCCTCTGATTAGATTCTATTTCTGGGCAACATTTAGTCAATAGGATGAGGATGCTGTTGACTGGTGACTGATGCCGAAGAGACTCTCTATATTGAGCTGTTCCCCCCATCGCTCTGAGCTCCGACGTGCTCCTGTTCCACATACGGGTCAACAGCACAGAGACGTCTTTCATTGGCAGCCATTAGTGATGCAGTGAGCAAGAGCTGTCTCAATCTGTTTCAGTTAGCCCCCACCAGACAAGAGGAAACCAGTCTATAATCTAGATTGATGGCTGATTGAGAATTTCAATCATGGAGAACATTGGCTAAAAAGCTCAACTCTGAACTGTAATGTAAACTAAAAGGTTGGCCCAGCTATAGAAATGCAAAAGAGTGTTTGGCATTTGTATGTGACTTTTGCATGTATTTGGAACTTGTAGTTTCTGCTTGCTGCGACTCTGTCACAGATTCATCTACAGTGAAATTGCAGAATGATCATAGAGGATTTTTGCCTGACCTGTCTGCTTAGTTTAGACATGGATGGTTGGTTGTGAATGTGTATGTGCTGTTTGGTTTGTGTATGCCCTGTTTGGTACTGTGTCTTGCATTGCTTGTGATGTTTCTGTGATGAAACAAATGTGAACAAATTTCCCAGAGAGAGATTAGTAAAGCACTCCTACTACTGCTACTACTACTTATGCTTGTATGAGAGAGAGGTAGACTGCTATTTTGAGTTACAAAGGGAGTAGGGAGTTGTGTAAAAGTCTTAGTCTTGAGAAATCTTTGCAAAATCAATAATTAATACGCTAAGAACCCTATATCGAGGGTTTGAGATCATATGTAAAATAAAAAAGAATGATGTTGGCGAAAGAACGTACAAGTAGAATTTGGTATGTGCAAAGAGCACATTAAAGATCCTATCCAGAGAGGATCTTATAAGATGAGCGTGGCTCGTTCTCAGTTTTAAAATTTCACTTTGCAAGGTGGCGGATTTCGGAACAAGATGTATATCACATTTGTGTGCACAACATGGCAGCTGAGAGGATTCATTGTCTTTCGACAGACAAGATTGCTGCTTTGCTGGCTGTCACACAGACTGAATACAAACTGCGCTATACTCCCTCAGCTCGTAGTGCTACAGTATGATGGGAACTTGTGAACAGACGGTGTGAAAGGCACACAGAGGAAAGAGAGGCGAGAGTAATCCATGTTGTTGGATTGTTCTGTTTTCTTAATTAAACAAAACTAACAATTCAATGAAAGGAGAAAGGAGCGCTGTAGCCCGTCTTTGAAAATAGACCTTTTCCACTCTAATGGCAGCTTCACTTTCACAACCCTCCTGATTACAGTGTTCCTTGTTCATGAGGAAGGAAAAAAACAAACAAAAACAGCATTACACCTCCTATGCATAAACCCCCAAAAGGAAAATGCAAGGGAATTTAGTCAATAGAGAAGGACAAAAGGCAGTCAGGACATTATTCATGCACAGTACATTCCCTCACCCTTCTGCTCCAACTGAACAGCTAACATCTGCCTTCACCGCTGTGGCTTGGTATTGAGTATAAGCAGCAGCAGCAGTACGTGTGCCACTAAAACCACATGCACATACCATAGTAAGATGATCTCTCTTTCCACCATGCAATGATTATGTATACCTAATCCTACTTTTCTGCTGATAAATCGAATGTGAAAAGTCTGTAACTTCTGCGCAGGGTTTTTAATTTGGCTTTACATGTATTACTGTACCGCTGATGTTGAGTCGAGGGGCTTCGAGGTAGCAATAGCATAGCTCAATTTAATGATGGACACCTGAGACATCCACTTCAATTAGTGCTGAACACACCTCTGGGGCACCAGAAGAGAAAATCGCCTTTTCAAATAATGATTTCAATTACATTATTGAGAGATACGGTGAAATGCAATACAGACAGCAGGTTAAGTGTTCTGACCCCTAAGAAACGCTGCAGGCTATATCCATTTGATGCCACAAATCCCTTTGTTTCTCTTTTGAAGTGGGGGGATATTTGGGGGAAGGTTTTAGGGAATCCTTTGTAGTTGGCGATGTTCTCAGTATAACAAATTGTTAAGATGCTTTACTGTGTTACTTACAGAAAGGTATACATCGTAAATGTGATTAACAGGTCTGTACAGCTAAATATCAATGTCCAACCTAATTAATAGAAAATGCCTTAAAATTGCCAGAAATAGTAATATTACTTATGAGAAGCATAAAATCATATAGTTAAAAAATACAGAGTTTCTTCTACTGTCATTATTTTACATTTTCCCGTCTTATTTTGTCTTAAAGTTATTATAGATGCTGCTTCATTCCCTTTTGAGATAATATTGTTCATCGACCTTCAGGCCTTGCAGTTAAGGTCTGATTCTGAAGCATAATTTATTCAGCACAGATTTTGCAATCAATGAGGTGGAATTCCCCATTAAAGTACCTTTCCAGCCATTACAGTTTCAACCAAACTTTAGTCCTCCTAAACTCTATTTAGGCTTTATTCTTTTCAGATCCCAGCCCTCTTTTATCAATATGTTCAGGTTCCTTAGAAAATGTCCTCTCATCCTTTCCTTCCAAAGCTATATTGGGAAGTTATGCACTTTGTGACTCAAGTTCAAGTTCAGTACTTTATTGCCATGTCAACATCATTGATTAGAATTTTGCCTTAATGCAGCTTAAAAACAACAATAAGACAACAGCAGCAGCCAAACATTCCCCCAAATCCATATGAATACATATTGAAAGAACCACATTTTGCACACAATTAGAGGAAACTATAAGGAATTGATGTTTTACGCTACAGGGTAATTACAGATTTTCCCTCACTCCACTCCTGTCGTGAAGCCAAAATGGATGTTCATGACCATAGCAAAAACTACATATTAGTGTGATAGGCCTAAGCCCATTAATGGCTCCAACTAAGAGTAGAAGAAAAGAAACTGAGTCAGTGCTCCAGGTTTGTACATTTTTTACTATTTTCAGAATAATGTTAAAACACACCAGAGAAAATGTATTTTGGGCCAATTTTTCTCCAGTGTTTGGGTTGTTTGGTGTGAAACAGGCTTTAAAAGCTACTTGTTTAAAGCCCTGAAGTAGGGGTTGTAGACTACTTAACCAGTCAAGTAGTGACCTATAAGACCAATAGTAAGCACTCTTCAGAGGTGTTGAGTGTAAAGCGCTCTCAACCGATAAATGTATTTTTCTGATTATACTTTCATAGATTATGCCCTTCCCAACCTTGTTTATCGTTTCACTGATTATTCTGGCAAGATATTATATTTATATCATATTAAAATATTCACATTATGCGTCCCGTAAATAGCCTAGTCAACAACGCCAGCAAAAATCTGTTATAGGCTAATGCAGCCCCTATTAAGCACTTAGCACATGGAAACTAAAAGAGCAGGACAATGATTGTTCGACATTGCAGGCATTCATTATTCACAGCACCAGTCCTTTTTTTTTTAGTGAGATATCAAGGAAACGAAGTAGAAAGAAAGAGCAGCATGAAAATTAAACATTATACCTTGAGGAAAACCTTGGTAATTGCTGTGTTTTAGAGCAGTGGTCCCATGTCCGTCCACTGGGTTGTTTACTCCCACAAAACTTGACATAACATTGTATTCTGCAGCCTAGGCCTATCTGAGGTGTCATTCAACTAGCAAGGAGGATTTTTCTTTATTTTTTTCACCATAAGTCTTGAATCCTGAGTGTTGTGCTTGCCAGTATGTGCTTGGCCAATTGAGCCAAACCGAGTGTGCTCTCCTGATTTGCACAAAGGGCAGTATTTCTATTGGAGGAATGAGGCTATCTGGCTTCTCCACCTTAGTTAAACTATTTTCTGTTTCTGTTTCATTAATAATTTGATAAGCAAACCAGTGGCAACCAGAAAGTTTGTAAGAGCTCCAATGCATACATTAATTGCCATATATATTGTATTGATTTTTGTTTGAGTTTGAGTTCAACACAGGTTGTTTTGCAACTGAAGATATTCAAAATACAAAATCTGTTTCACTTTAATGTCTACCAGCATTACCAACCAACTCATTTAGATCCACCTAGACTTACTGCATAGATCCATACCCATTGAGCTGCATTGTGTCTGTTGGTCTGACCACCAAAATCTCCTGCACTGACCAAGATAAACAGGGGGAAAAAATGCTCAGAAAAAGAAAGCTCAGCGGAGGGAAAAGAAGTGAATCCATGATCATGTATGGATATGGTCTATCACAAAATATATCATGGTTTAATCTATTATGCATGTTTGGATGAAAAGGTTTCTGTCCAAGATCCAATATATGGGCTATATAATGAAACCATAGCTTGTTAAAATTTTAATACTAGAATTAAATGCAATATAATAAATGAAATATTTTAGTCATTAGATCTGGTGGTGCGTAGATTTCCATGCTGACCAACAAGGAAAGAGATGGAAATGTGTTGGAAATCTAGTTTGGAAAAAGTATTGTCTTGTTTAACAAATGGTCGCACTGGCTCGACAGTATAGTGACATTGAATCATAGTATACATGTGCAGCGCCTCTAATGAAATCTAGTAATGAGTAATTTCTGAGGAGATGCTTCTAGAATAAAGGTACAGTTGAGTTTCCTTCCCTTTGAAATGGGCAGGTAACAAATTATGCATCACTACAAAACTTCATATTACAGTCCCATTTCTTATTGTTCCTTAGTAAACAGAAACCTGGGGAGATGTGGCTAGGTGCACTGTATCATACTTTTTTAAATCAACCAATTTGAATTCCTGTGGAGTGACTTCAGGTTTCAGAGGAAACCTGGAAAGTCAGCTAGACTTTTCTTGACCTGTTCTGACCTCTGTGGAGAAAAAGGAGAAACTTCAGCCTTTCATTCAAGACATCCTGGCTGCCAGCGTAGCAATATCTGGTAGAAATGTTGGCAAAGCGGCTCCAAAAGTCTCCCGAAATAGCTTATAATTAAGACTTTTAGATTTCCTCCAGGTCCACTTTAAGTCTGTGTGACAAAGTTAGAAGTCTTAATTAATTTATTAATTAATTTGCTTCTGTTTTTCTCTTTGACCTGGTCACTTTTTTGCAACACTTTGGTCTGTGAATTAAAATGGTGCTCAGTTGTGGCATCCAGAAGCCCCTGAGGTATAAGCTCCAGTGTCCAAATAAATTTTTAATCAAATGAAC
This sequence comes from Centroberyx gerrardi, assembly GCF_048128805.1. NCBI lineage: Eukaryota > Metazoa > Chordata > Actinopteri > Beryciformes > Berycidae > Centroberyx > Centroberyx gerrardi. Next base: position 17,790,008 of record NC_136011.1, read on the forward strand.
TGAATAAACATTTGGAAAGTATTCCTGAGGGTCTTTAGGAGATATTCAGGACAAACCTGATGGTGCAATGGCTATTTTATTAAAATCCTTTAGCTCTACAAATCAGGTTCTTCTACACACACATTTCTACCTTTCATATCAGCTCCTCATCAGCCCCAACTGCAACACAGACAGAACCATGACCCAGACACCCAGACTTGTATTTATCAATATTAGAAGTTTCCTTTCACCCTGTTTTCTCAATTTGCAAATAAAACACAGTATTCTGTAGCTATATCGATTACACTGTAATAACTCTAAGAAAGTTAGAAGAAAGATATATTTGCCTGAGGGTACCGAATCACTTGGTGCTAAATATTTGCTGGGGTATTTGTTTAATTCTTTGTCTTGGGGCTTTTTTTTTTTTAATCAAAGAAGTAGGACAAGAATCTTTCTTACAGGTATCAACCTTGCCCCAACTCCTCGCTGCCACTTGGAGTTTCAGAGTTTTTAATATACTGCAATATTTAGATGAAATTTTTTAGACTCAAGTGGGCTGTTCACCTCGACCATGAAATAATCAATGTTAAAGTGCCTGTGCAGAAGCTGATATAAATCCTACCTGTAACAAGGTCAGTCTACTTAGGTGTAGTTGTTCAGTAGATGACAAGTCTGCAACTGTTGGAGTTAGTTTCATGAATGGCTTTGTGAGATTAAGTTGGTTAAAGTGAAATGATAGGGAGAGACTAATTTGTGATGCTGTTATATCGTCTTCAACTGCTCCAAACACCTCATTTTTTAGTCTTTTGCTATTTCCTATATTTCCCACAACTTTGGCAACCTCCCATCCTTCCATATGTGCATCCATCCCCCTACCATGCATCCATCCATACAGTACATCCATAGATCTGCTGTGTCACAGATCTGCGTGGCATGGAACTGAATAAATCCAGCTTTTACTTTGACTCGGCTTGCACACTCTCTTCTTGTAGCGCTTGAGTTTTGGCTGCAACATGCTGTTGTCATGTTTCCCCTTGCAAGGCAGTTGTATTCTAGTCCCTTTTTCCCAAACTTAATTAGTCATGGAGAGACACGTATGAGAAAAGGAGAAGGTCATTTTTGTTGTTTAGCATACAGATAGAAACTTCAGGACACAGATCACTAACTCCATATGCTAGCCAGTAACCACTAATGAGGTCAGAACAGCCTTTCCTTACTAGTCTAAAGGCCATGGCAAACTTAAAAACACTGAACTTTGCACAATTACGAGGGAGGAGGGAGGGGGTGGGAACTCCCACACAGTGCATCAGTAATTCACAAAGTGAAACATTTCATCTTGCAGAAGACCCCTCTCATTTTCAGGAATGTCATTTTTGAGTCCTGTGAAGGGGTAGGAGAGAGACATCCTTCCAGACATCAATTATTAACCAAAGCTTATATCACAACCTCATAGATCAAAACAGCAAGCTTGTAAGCTACTAGAGGGCATCTCATATATTTAGCGCTGCCAGAGAAACACAAATCTAAGACGGAAAGGTTAGGCGTTTGAAATCTGACACGAGCGCACGAGTCTTTGTAATTTCCCTGACAGGTACACGATATGGCAGAGGAGCACTGTAGGGTATGTGAGTCTATCTTTGTACTTCTCCATCAGAGGCAGAGGATTTTGCACCACCACAGAATAGGGTTCCTGTGAAAATGAATATTTTATGATATTGCTACCAGGCTATGATTGGAAGTATAAGAGTAGATTTGCATTCCAAACTGCCTCTTGTGCAGAAATTTCAGCATTACCAACCTTAGATAACAGTATTAATGCACCCGGCAGTCCAAAAACGTGTGGGGCGGAGTTTTTTACTGTCTCCCCTGAGGTTAAAAATCACAAGGCAGGTAAAAATATTTACCCTGGGTTAAAAGCCCACAACTCTCTGACTCATTAGAGCCAAATTTAGCACTAGAACGGCTAGGTTTCAATTTATGCCCCCTATCAGTCTGCAGCTACTGGTGATGATAAAACTTTTTCCCCCCTTGTGGGTGATTCTAATGATGATGAGACACACTTGCTATAGCCCTTTTCATGGTATATTTCCAGCTGACCAAAAAAAAAGCGATTTTCGATTTTTGAATGCACCAAGTGAACTTTCTCAGATGTTTTGGCAGCTTCCCATAGGCAATGAGGCATTTCGGAGTTAAGGTAGTGGTCCTGTGCTGCTTTAAGCATAGTTGAAAAACAAAGACATTAGCGAAATGAATAATGTAAAGTCATTGCTCAGTAAGAAGTCAGGACACTTGCCTCAAGGGTGCTGCGTCACTCTCTAAGCCCCTCTAACCTATGTTTATATATTTGCTTGAGTCGGTTTTAACAGTCCATTGGGGAGCAAGGCTTTCCAAAACAATAAGCTTGCAACATTAAAACAATTTATTCATCTTTGTCCTTGTGCTGTGATGTGTAAATGTGATGTTATGCCACGCAAAATACCTCTGAAGTTATTTGGAAAAGGGTTGTTTTACTTGAAGTCCCAGAAATTAGAAGTGGTTTGCCACTGAATCCTAAAAATGCACAGCCTATTAAACCGTGTCTGTTAGCATACTAAACTCTAAAGCAAAAATAGCCTTGCCGCCTGATGTAGCCTCTGCATTACTAAGCCTAACCCGCCCTGATCCAAAGAACCTGCCACTCTCCACTCGGTGACACAAACAAACTGGAACCACCTCAGGTACTTGATACTGTTTTGCATTTTGTGTCAAGTTTGGTCTGGCGCCAGCAGAGGTATAAAAAGCTCCGGTCCCCAGATATGATGGAGGCCCTGATTGAAACCCTAGGCAGAGTGGAGGCTCTCTCCGTGTGCTCTCTGTATAGAGAGCTCATTAGTTGGAGAGACCTGTGTGCATTGTTCCAAGTCTGCAGAGTCAGCGAGGGAGCCACTCATCACTCCACACAATCCAGACTCCCGCACATCTGGTCTGGCAGCTTCAGGGTGACCTGCACACACACAAACACACACACAAAGGCACACACATGCACATGCAAATGTTGGCATAGATGGAAACATATACACAGCATGCATACATGCATATACACTGCTACCTCTATGCGCATAAGCCCAAGCCTGAACATGCATGCATACTATAGACATAGCTCTGCGCATGCACATTATTGAAATGTAGATGATTTTACACATACGCTACACACACACACACACACACACACATGCACTGTCCCTTATCCTCAGTGATTTACGGCCCATTTTACACCCAGCTCAAGTGGCCATCTCCAGCGCTGACCCTGCACTGCAGCTCAGGGACAGAGGTACAGCCGTTGGCAGCACTTCTCCAAGAATCCCCAAGCACGGAAGGCAACTGTGCTGTCAATCTTCACTTATGAAGGTTTTAATTTAATGGTTTGAAGGTCTAAAATGCACAGCTTCTTTCATATAGGTCAGTCCCTTTACTGCTATCCCCAGTTCTCAATTATACAGAGAGCTAGTCTGCACTGCAGCATGTTTTACCAAACTCTAGCTGCAGCTGTGTGTGCTTGTATTTACAATGCTTTGGTATACAGAAACTCTAGGCTATTTCAGAAGTCAGCAGCATGCAGGTTACTGTCATGAATGGCATATGAATAAAGAGAAAATGAGACTAAGTCAATTCCACACCAAGGGAGAGGGCGTGCCTCAATTGTGAACATGTCTGTGTGCATTCTATTGACAGACATGCTCTGTTTGGCTATGTCATTCCCAAGACACACAGAGCTCTGAGTGGAAAAAGAGTTGAGGAATAAAACCAGGAACAATAGCGTAGGAGGCCATCATATTGACTGTCTGTATCGGTATAAAAGAAATATACTTCCACTACCCAGGGCTGCCATTTCAAAAGACAAAATTAATCAATAGAGTCCGTTGGAGCAGCTTTCACGTAATGGCTCTCACACAGCGCTGTCATTCAAGATTAAAGCCACCATTAGAAATCAATACTTTTGAGTCTTTTCTCTTCCGATGCCACTAGCAAGATATTATTCTGGCAGCTTCACAGTACGGCCCATGAGGTACAAAGAGTTTTCACTGAGCAAACACTTTCATGTTTGACTCAGATCTGGTTGCCTGTTGCTTGTGGGAAAAAAAAAAAGATTAAAAGGAAAAAAATAATTTATTCTCAGACTAACGCTGGGAAAATATTGATTTATCATAGTTACTCTTTTATTTGTGAAACAAAAAGAAGTTCTACAGCATGAGTCACAGTTGGTACGATATTCAGTGAAGACATTCCATATGACTAGTACCAGGACTAGAGAGATTTGTGAAATTATGTTCCATTTCTTGTCTGCTCGTTGTCTCCTGTCAAATAATAATAAATTAAACCGCAGCAATTCAGGGAAGAAAGCAGTGCCAATCTCACATAACCTTTCTCAGTCTCCCCACTGTAAACCGTCTTCCTGCTTTGGGCTAAGCTGCATAGGTCTTCCCCCAGCTTACAATAGGCAGGTGTGATTTGTGACTGGTCTACATTATCTGGCAGCACACAGCAATTTCAGAAGGGGGGTTTAAGCAGCTTGCACAGATGTGCTGTAAGGATTAGGCCACCCTTGATCAAAAAATGTCCAATCAATCATCACAATACTTAACCTCATAAGGTTTTCTGGATTATTATCAAGCCTAATATTATCTTTGGTAGACACTGACAGTGATTTCAGATAGGCGTTAACAACTGTAAATTGTATTCCCTAGCTGTGACAACACCTTCTCAGAAATCTGCTAATTGGGAAGGCTCTGCCTGCTCTCAGTAGCCAAGGAAAGCAAAAGAGAGGAAGAAGAGAAGAAGAGTGTGGGACTTAGACGTCCCAGGCTTGACTGTCATAGCACAACGCACTGCTGCTCCTCAGAGATTTGCCTCTGTGAAAAGCACACACAAAGGCTGGCAGACTCCTCAGTTGAGTTTTATCAGTGTGAGGTGTGAGAGAAGAGAGTTGTCAGGGCCATCAGAAATGTATTCACAAGCCTTATGTAGGTTCAAATTAGTCTGTGTGAGGAGTCATATGCTGACGTCAAGCTACTGTCTACTGATCTATTTATGGAAGCATCTATATTCTATTGGGGTGATGACACTGATACTTTATTTAACTGCGTGACCTTATCACCATCAAACCACGCCGCCTATACTTTGTTGCGAAATATTTTAATAAAAAGCATGTCACAAATGAGGTACAAGCATCTCACATGGGAGACTATCAGAGTTCAGTGGCTGCTCAGAACATTTTTGATGTGACAGCATTGGAAATATTGCTGACATCAAAGTTACAAATTTTGGGGCAAACTCTTCCTAATGATGAATTTCACTGCTATCATACGGTTCCAACAAAATTCAGGATCTGAACGCTGGACATATGACATAACATACATACTAACCTATGATTTCACACGGATGCAGTCATTTCCATGTGATTTATAATTCAAAGAACTCTGCACCTAATCTCAGGATATCTGAAATCCAGACAAAAATCTTCAGAGACCTAAATTAGCTACAAGTTATAGAAGTAGGCTGCACTAACTGTAGTAGATAACATTAAAATAGTGTGACTGACTATCTTAAAGGATCCACTACAGTTAAAACACCAGCACTTTTTTTTTTTCATTTGCAGGAAACATAGTCTGAATAGTTAGCATATAATAAATGTCTCTCTCCTCAGTTAGCTTACATCTGATATAAACAAGAACAGGTTCTCAGAGAAAAGCCAGTCAGATATGGTAATTGGAGATGTGCCAAACCTTTCCCATATGTTTTATGAATGCAGATGGAAGGTCCAGAAGGGGATACCCTCAGACTGCACCATAAAATATACCCATTTTTGGATACGAAGTGAATGTTTTCAAACTTTTAATGTGAAATGAAATAATTAAAGACAACATGTCTGAACTCTCCATTCTGAAAGGAGGTAAAACTTTTATGAGCACCATCCAATTTTTTTTATGCTTGACGTAGGAAGCCTAGCCTTCTCTGTGGCACACTTTTCAGACTTTATGAATAAAATATAACACTCACATGGGTGTGCTTAAGCAACAAAAGGAATTGCTGTCTGGGTTGTTCTACAGTGATTTCGAATAGATCTTTTGTGAGAAAATAAGCTACATACAGTCATTGTCACTTTCAAAGGATGTGGCTCTTTGAGTAATCAAAGCCATCCCTCTGAAAATTGCTCTGACTTGAAGAAATCCATCAAATGTGAAGTTTCTTGAGGTTTTGATCTCATTATTTTTGTAAATTAGACGCCTAACGATGGTTTAATTGCATTGTGATGCAGTCAAAATTGATTCATTTGTTTGTTAGATTATAGGCCCATGGTGGAATTGATAAAGCCATTCATAAGTGGATAAGCCATTAATTCTACTCATAAAAGTATCCGTCATGGCAGCTATCGTTCAAATGCTAAAACAGACAATAACAAGGCAAATAAAACTTATATTCAATGCCTTATGAAGACCAAATTTTAAGTCAAGGTAAGCTGACTTTCTGTGTGTGTGCACACATACGGTATGCATGTGTCGGTGTGTGTGTGTGTCAACGTGTCGACGTGTATCTGCATGGGTAAGGGATGACAGATTTGTTAAGACAGCACCTCTCTCTTCTTTCAAATTTGATCTTTATAATTAACTCCATATTTCATTCGTATGTAATAATGATAGTCTTGCATAATTCAAATATCATAAACTAGACTTTCCCAGTTCCCTTTGGGTCAGGACTGTATGTGGGACCCTCTCATGTGAAAATGTGGTCTATAGAAAATTCACGCATAAAGGAAAATGACTTACAATATCTGTTTTTTATTTTGAAATGGATGCATCTTTAAGTCTGCACAGACACCATGCAGTCTGCCAGTGAACAGTTGTCATTGACCAGCTCAGTGTCTGATGTCTCTCCCCCTGAGGAGCTGAGTATTGTTTTTGCAACACTAGCCTACAATGTGAACAGCCCACAATCCTCATTTGTTTTAAATGTGTTGCCATCAAAGGGATTTTCTGCATGTTTAACGAGTGGAGCACTACATGCCAGTCGGGGATCCTGTGCATGTCATTCTGTGAATGCCACCGAGGAGCGTGGAGAGGACTCACATCATTAAAAATGAATGTATTAGAGGAAGGCGGTGAAAAAAATCAATGATTGCAACAATGGAATATATTTTGTGTGGACCCTCCAGTCTGACATCAGGGGACATCTCAGTCAGCGGCAGCATGATGAACTCATTAGGATGATTGAAGGTGGTCTTCAAAGAGCTACAGTTCAAATCCCAGAACAGCAGGCTAACATGAATCAGAGCCAAGATACTGGGGTCATGACCTTAATTCTTTCATTTAACCACGCACCTCTGTGATAATGACAATGACAACCAAGAGGACCACGTACGGCACCAAACCTAGGGCTATATTTCATAAGCCAAAAGGGTTTTCATTGCTATCTATTACATTCAATGTATTGAATTACAGGTAAAGATTCCCTCAGGTTTTCTGCAGACTCTCTCTTCACATCCTTTCACTTTTTCCATTGAGTGAAAGTAGAGTGCATACTAGGAGAGCAAGTGCGTATTAACTGCACGCGCTTTGAATATACCAAAATCCACCACGGGACAGGAAGTTGCTGTAATGCTTTAATGTATTTTAAATTACCCCGGAGCAAAATAGGTAAACAAGTGCTTAAATGGATTAGAGCCATGTAAGTCAGATTTCTGTTCTGTGACACAGTGACAGTTAGCCCTTAGTGTATGTATTTGTTTTTTCAGTAAAGGCACGATTTCACCTGAATGTAACCTGAATAAATATCTGAATCTCTTTGTTTTTGCAGTTGGTCCCTGTGCATATCTACAACGCATGCTTTCGCATCATAAAAACTGACTTTGGCATGCAGTTAGTATTTCTGTAGACTGCGTGAATAAATTCTTTAAATTAATGGTAGAATGAACAGCTAGTTTTGCAGAGAGTGCCTGAACAGTTGTAATGAAAAAAAAAAATCCATGACACCCATGCACACTCCTGGCCTGATTGAGTCAGCAGTGCATACAATTTCCATAGGACTCATTATATGATAAAATGCTAAAAGTCAGTGGCATGCAAAGTCCTTATTTCACTGCTGTTCTCTCAAAATTACAATGTCTGAAACAAAGTAAAATTCACACTGATATACACAAATGCCCCACTAGCATATGTAAATGTCCTGGAGCCAGTCTTCCGCCCTAAAGGCAGAAAAAAGAGAGTTTTCTGAAACATAATTCAGCATTGTCTATTACTGAATTTGACAAATCTATTCATAATGTGCTCTTGCTCACCCTTTGTAAGAGGCAAAGAAAAAAAAAACTCAAAATGGATTTTGTCTCAATAACAACCGCATGTCCAGTTCTTTATCAGTTACGTCATGGACAATTTAACTGTGACAACAATTGCTTCGTGAATAATGGAAAGCTCCAGAATATTCATATTGGATGGTTTCACACTTGACTTAACAATCCTTTCAATGTGAAAAAAAAAAAAAAAATCATTAAAGCTTTTCTCTGGTTTCCTCCTGGGTATGAGCAACACTGTCTTGCCAGAGATGAGTTGTATCTGGGAATCTAAATCGTCAGCTGTGGCCAACGTTAAGTGAAGTTTGAACTCAGGAGACTGTGTGTTTGCTTCACACTCATACATTTGGTCCCATTCTCTACGCTGAAAGGTAAATGACTCCCTGCTTTCATCTTTAAAGATGCATAGGCAGGATCAGCACAGTCGGAACACAGAGAGAATACAATTAAAGAAGCCTGCTGGCACACTCACTCTGTCACTCTCTCTCTCTCCACCAGTTTATAATCCACGGGTGGAGCGGCCATCTTGTTGGTCAGCACATAAACGCCTGCAGGGAGTGACTGCCACCTGGTCTCTTAATCACTCAGAAGGGACTCACCTATACTCCTAGGCAAGGCAGGGCAAGTTTATTTATATAGCACATTTCATGCACAATGGCAATTCAAAGTGCCTTACATAAATAAAAGAGAAATAAAGACATTAAAATCATTCTACAGTACATTCTGCTGTACCAACTTGGCAGATCAGACTGCAGTTTGAGAGAGGGTCTGCAAAGGAAACGGCTAGCAATGAATCATAATGGTTTTAGTTTGGATGAGTGAAAAATAGAAATGGAAATCATACCCAGTAGAGTTTATATTTTCTCAACAGCTGCCACTGCAAAAAAGTTGTCAAATGATTTTATCTTGTTTCCAGACTTATCAAGCTTATTTTGTGAGTATGTGATATTTTTAGCCAAATTACCTCACTGCACTGGCAGATAATCCTGCTGGTTTCAGTAAATTTCACTTGATAAATGTCAACATGACTCAGAAATCATCCTAAAACAATGAAGAAAATCTTTCATTACCTTTATTCTATGTTAGTAGCTATTTCCTTTATTTCTTCATTACCTGTACTTGACATACTTTACTTTTTTGGTATTGTCTGTCAATTGCTGCTGTGGCACCTGAATTTCCCCAAGGGGATCAATAAAGTGCTATCTTATCTTATCTTATCTTATCTTATCTTATCTTATCTTATCTTATCTTGAGAAACTTTCTCCAAGACAATTTCACTTTTACCAAGTAAATGTCCTGAAATAAGTTAAATTATCCTGAAAATAGTCAAATTTTATTAAACCGGTAAAATTATCTGCCAGTGCAGTAAGATGATTTCCCAAAAATCCAAGAAAATCCTAAAATAAGCTTGATAAGTCTGGTTACAACATAAAATAACTTAACAAGTCTGTCATGTTTGCAGTGTGTCTGTCCTGGCTTGACACACAGCAGTGTAACATGGTGCCTTTAATTGTGCGTCTCTGAGTAAGTGCCAGAGTGATGAAGAGTGACAAAATACAGATAACATCAAATTGAGGTGAGATAAACCTGTTATGTCCGTGGCCCCTTCACTAAACGCGACACAGAGCTGAATGGCTCTGCTACAGTGCGGTTACTCTATCATTGTGGTGCGCAGCGAAAAGCCTCATAAACTATTCAATGACAATCACATCAAGGGACAGGCTCAGATCGGGTTCAGGTCGGACATGTGCTGACGGGGCACATGTGTGATGCTCTGTTAACGGTCTGATCAAAGGATAACCAGATGACAACGATCAGAAGTGTTTTTATCAATTGCCTCTGCAGGGGAAACCTGTTCTAACGATGAGCAATGTGTGTATTCTAATCTTGTGAGTTGCAAGTACTTACGCTAGACTGCAAACAAGTCTAGTTTTGTCAAGTCTCTGATTTGAATCTGAATTACCAGGCTTGTTAGAAATGTGAAGAACACAGCAGTGCGTATTCCAGATTGCAGATGTTTTTGTTCCTTTGAAGCTCAGGAAGATCAAACAAATAATTAAAAATTGGGGGACTGTCAATAAAAACATAACAGAGAAAACCTGCTTCTCACGTTCCCACATTAAATTCCAGCAAACATTGTTTTACATTAGAAAGAGCTTGTGTCACTCTAACAACAAAGGACTGTGGCATATCACAGTGTCAAGGCTCTCAGCGTAGGAGTGATCATCGAGTTTATTTAGGCTATTAAAGGTCAGTGAAAGCAAGATTTATTGACATGTTCCCTTGTTATTCTGCTAGAAATAGCAAAAAATGATTGGATTTTTAGGACCCAATGTTAGAAACCACTGACCTAGAAAATATAGAAAGTTTCTCAGCTCTCTCATTCACAATGATCCAAGTGGAAATATTTAGCCCAGATCAGCACTCTTATTACCTCCGCCAAGCAGGTTATGTTTTTGCCCGTTAGTTAGTTTGTCTGTCTGTCAGCGGGATATCTCAAAAACTTATGAACGCATTTCCATGAAATTCGGCGGACAGACAGGCTTTGAGCCAAAGAAACAAACAATTAAGAGTTTGGTGATTATCCAGAACTTGGATTTCCGCCATTAGATGATTATTGTTTTTTAGCCATAAAAACTAATGGAGATGGAGGCTTGATTCCAAATCCTTCGGGCATGTTTACAGAGTGAAGAAATCAATTTAACTTAAACTTGAAGTCATAGCAATGATGTCTTTGGGTTTAACAGCAAGTTGGAGAATTGTTCAGCTCTGGCAGAGGTTTGCGCTCTCCGAGTCCCTTTCAGTTTGGTAAGTTTGATGCTGCTGTGATTCTGGGCTTTAGCCAGGTTTAGGGAACTGCAGGACAAGAACATGATGATCAGAGGAGGGGATATGCTTTTCATTTTAATGAAGTTTGCTTTCTCTTCTTTACTCCTACCTTCTGATTCTTTGCAGAAGTAGTAATTGCCTTAGAGGGATTCTGTGGGAGCACAGCACTCAGTGAGACGCTGTCTTAGATATCCATCTATGCCTCTGTTCCGAGGGTAATTAGGGTTTGGAGTCACCTCAGGAGATATTGCAGCTCTTCAAACTAGCTGGCTTTGGCAATCTGTGGTGCAGTATGGGGGGTAATATATATGTATGAGACAGTGTTTGTGTGTGTCAGTGTGTGTGTGCATGCGTGCACGCTCTGTAAAGGTAGGGTCTGCTATCAAATGGGGGTAGTTTGAAGAGGGTGATGAAATGAAGAGCTTTTGTGTGAGTGAACCGGCCCTTACAGAGTTCAAAGACAGGCTAGACCAGAGTGCTGGAGTTAGGGAAAGTGCCTCACGTCCTCTTGAGTGAGCCTGTCCAAGTCCATTGGTATTGTTTGGAATGATTGGGGCATAATTGTTTGAAAAAGATGGGTTATTTCTGTCTTTATTATGGTGCTGCAGAAATAAATTACCCCAGATCTACAACAGCCATTAGGCTATCTTGGGTCATTTTAGGATTCAGTTCTCTACCAATCAATTATTAATGCTAGCACTGTCTGTTGTCAAGAAAATTACCTAGAACAGACAGGTAATGAAAGCTATTATATAATTGAATGAATTTTTCTCAAATGTTGTGTGAGGGAAAACAGTATAATGATGATACACACCCCAAAACATGAGAGAAAATTTGATAAAATGAACACTGACAATTATATTTTCACTTATGATATTATCAAAGTCGATACAGAACAAAATCTATGTATAATTAAAGAAGCAGCACACCCCAGCTGGTTCCATCACAACCAACAGTTAATTGCTCTGTGCCGGAGACAGTCTCCTCAAGTACTTGGGAATTTGGTCTGACAGCACTCTGCCCTTCTTCTAACATAGAACAAAAGGGAAAGCCCAGTCAAGCTTTGCTTTTCATATGAGAAGCGCTGCTCCTTCACTGTGGCGGGGCAGGGATTGAGCTGAAGGTGGAAGCGAGCCAGGAGTGGTCCAGCCACTCGACGAGGGGCAGCCCGCGCCTGATTAACCTCTCATTCTATATCTGTGTGTTTCAGTAGACACTGGCTGAAGAGCTGGAGGACTAACTGGCCACGGCGCACGTCCTGCCACTGAATGACAAGAGCGCGCCGCAAGACTGGCAGCCCGCAAACGCTCTTGAATATAGAGACCGTAGCCCCGTATAACCCCAAAAGAGGAGCATTGATTTATTTACAGACTGTTGGGCCCGGTGCTGAGCAGCAAGAACTGAGTCAAACACCAGCGGTGCGTGTTTTGTGTTGTTGCCAAAATAAAAGCAGCTCGAGCAAAGAGCCACACCGCTTGTCCTTCCTGACAAGATGCTGCTCATTTGTCACTCGCACCTCTGCCAATGTCAGCCTCATTCAGACGATCATCCGTCCAGATGCGATGCACAAACCAACCGTTCGAAGGCGTCTGTGAATGGTTATACATGTCCTGAAGGACTCTAGCCCAAGGTTTGATGCCAGCGCTCCTGACAAGACTCACAGTCACTACTACAATATGTTTTCTTCTGTAAAATTCCTGCTGAAAACTCACTTGTCTCACATACTGCTCTTTTGACTCCTCTATACTTACATAACCTATTACAAACCATTCACAACTTAAAATATCCGCTTATAACACCTGATTGGAACATTACTCATTCCAGTTTCTTCCTGGAATGGGACACAGAGATCCAAAACACCTTATTGAGCAATGTGAAATGTGTGTGTGTGTGAGTGTGTGTGTGTGTGTGCCTAAAAGCCTTTATTTGTTCCGAGAGAGGGATAGAAATAGATACACCGAGACAGAGAAACAGAGCAAGAGAATGTTTTTGACAGGAGGAGACAGTGAAGTAGAGGTGACATGTTTTGCTGTCAGTGTTGTACCTGATCTTCACTAGATGGCAGTGTAGTGTTGGAATATCGTTTAGCAAGATACAAACAAAAGTTACATGTTTCCACGGTCACTTTATCATTTTCAAAACTGCCTCATTCATATGTGTGTGTGTGGATATAATGACACAATACGCATCGGAATTGTTTAAAGTTATGGTATGGTAAGGCTTCCATGTTTATTTTAATAGCATGACTTCAGTGGAGCGTGACCTTTGACCTTGCTGGTTGTGCTCTTTGACTGGGGGTATCCTGCGGGTGTGGCTCGGTGATTGCAGCGGGCTCAGGAAATGAGTGTTTTATCAGCCTGTAAAAAGACAACAACAACAACAACGGCATAGTGGGTGGGGAAAAAGAAAGATCTAAATTTAACTCATCAGCTGCTGCCAACCCAAATAAAATCACCACTGGAAAGTTTCCTGTTGCTTTCTCTTCCCAAGCAGATAGTGATTCTCATTAAATGGATATTATCTGTGTTTATCAAGCTATTACATTAAAGCATAATAAATAACAACAGAGGCTCATTGACATACAGAACTGGGATGAGAAGTTAGCATATACTCCACACTCTTGATGATGCTTGATGGGTTTCCTCTCCTCTTATCATGTTTGATAAGACAAATTACACCCACACCCACCTATCATGGCCATGCATGGTTTACCCCGACTGTGCCCTACACATAACCCAACTCTGCATCCCTCTCACATCATGTGTCACTTTGTCTTCATTGTGCATTTGCTTCTTTACTCGAGCAGAACAGCAATTCGCTGCCTAAAGCGTGTAATTGTCTTGTTTATCCACTTTCTCCCCGGCAATAGCGCACCTCTTTAGATGCCTGATGTATTCAGGTGGCACAGTAAAGAGGGAGAGCAGCACTCTCCCACTCATTCGCTCTCAGAGAGTATGTGGGAGGAGGTGATAGCGGGCAAGCATTCGCTGTGTGCAATGTCCTCCTCAACAGCAGAATTTAGAACAAGCGCTGCACTCACTATGCTGAGGAAAAATATGCCTTGCAGAGCTACTGGAAGGAGATTGCTGCAGTTTTCTCCATTTACTGTGAGATATAGTATAATTGCTAGTAACTCCTCGTCAACACAGCATTTAGTTTTACTTGTAAAACAAATTCTTGTCATTGAATTTTGAGATTTTACACAGATGGGAAAAGGGGAAATGAGCTTACATTACAAAAGCAGGGTTATGTGTATTTCTAGGTATATATAAGATATTTAGTGTGTGTTAGTGTGTGTTTTGTGGGGGTGGAGGTGTTGCCCCTCCCATTTCTTTTTTTCAGTCCAGACCAGTCCCATGTAGTAGCTTGCTCTCCACAACCTCCTCTGACAAGTTTTCTTGCTTTCCTCCAACTACGCTGTGAGAATAGGCAGCCCCTGTCACAGAGGAGCTGAGGGAGTATAGGAGATCAGAGGAAAGCAGCAGTTTCTCCTCTTCTGGGAAACCAGATGACCCTTTTCAAAGTGATAATGTAAACAGCTATCTAGCAACTGGTGGAACCGTGGGAGTTTGAACTAAAAAGTGAAGAATTCTCTCCTTCAGGAAGAGGATAAAATCCACAGACATTGTAAGTTTTATTCTTTTACGGTTTTTTTTATCTATCATGGCAGGCATGCGCTGGTGCTTGAAGTTCTGAGCTAAGATCAAAGCAAAGTAAGTTATCTGGCACTGTGCAATTGCAGGATCTATCGGCTTTGAAACTTTTGGAGAGCAAGAGGTTATTTTAACTGCACTGATAGCAGATAAAGGACAATTTAAGGTCCATCAGAATGGAATTTCTTGGGAACAGGCTTCCATACTTTTTTTTATATATCATAATAAATGGTTCCCCTCTGTATATACAGTAGTGGGGTAGAATGCAGCAAAGTGAGAATGTCATGCATTTGATTGTTTTGCGTGTAGACTTGATCGTCTCCATTTGTTTTTGCAGGGTTGTCAAGATCTTGATAGCGTTATAGTACATCTTCCTAGCTTGACTGGCCCGTCTGCGTCTGTATTGGCAACTGCAGCTGCAGCGGCTTCTAACAGCTGCTTTCAATTAATGTCACCCTCCAGAAACATTACTCTGAACAAGCATTTGTTGATTTTAGATGTGGGGTTGGAGCTGCACTGGATTTCATAATACTTGTGTCCCGCATTGTGAGTTATAGACACCCATAAAACTGAAAATGTGGATCATGACCCAAACCCTTTCACCCATGTAATAGATTATTGCTGTTATCTTTTTATGAATTTTATGTTAGATTAAGTTTTATCATATCATCAACTCTACATTTTTTTTGTGTCCATCAAACTACTAAACCGATTTCATTATTAATTTGGCATTCTTTCACTCCAGTAAATAAAATCATAAAAGTAGAATTTGACTGTTTTTCTGTTGATGGTAAATGTCAGCAGTCTGGTTTTGTTCTCAGGGTTTTTACAGCTTTACTATGCTGTTTTCTAAACAGAGAGCATTCTCCCGCTTAACTTACTTACCCTCTCAATCTGGTTGTGGTTTGAATGTGATAACTTACCAGGAGTCAGACTCAGTCGGCCAGACCCTCTACCTCAGCGCTGGGTTAAAGTGAACCGCACCCTAGACACTAGAGCTCCAACATGGAGGCCATCCAAAGACAACCACAGCAGAGGCTACAGCCAGCTCCTCCACTTAGATAAACAAACCCGTTCTCTTTCCAGACGATCGCAGTGTGTGTGTGTGTGTGTGTGTGTGTGTGTGTGTGTGTGTGTGTGCTGATGCAGTTCTACATCCTAAAGCTGTGAAGGCACCGTTCCAACTGTAACAATGTAAATTGTTTCAGGTTCAAAGTGGCCTCTGTTGTTGCCACCCACCATGCTGTGGGAGTGTAGCAGGACCATTTTAGCAGGTTGTGGATTGAAATATGCTGTGTGAAGTTATCAAAACAATGTCTATGTTTTGCAGCAAAAAACTCCTGTGGTAAAAGTTTTCTTTTCTCCCCACCTTTCTCCTGATGCAAAAGGGTTAATGTAAATGTGTATTTTAATGTGTACCTAAAAAACTGATAGTGGTAAGGTTCTTGTTTAAAGCCAAAGAGAGTGCAATTAAACCCTTCTGCGCTCAATATCTTTTAATTGTGTTTCAGAAATAGACCATGCTCAGCCATTTGATAGTGTGGACAATTAAGTGCTCTAATCAATCATCTAAATGGTCCAAATGTCCGTGAGGGCAGAAAGCATCTCTCATATACAGTAAGGCAGCATTTCTTACAGGATTACACCAATTTAATTCTATTCTCTGGCTGACAAAACCACTGGAGAAAAGCACATTCACAGGCACACGGTGTTAAGATGATAGGATATCTTATATCCCAGAGAAGATTATATCCCAAAGACAACATGTCTCCTTTCTGTGAATGTTTCGAGAATTGAACTGATGTCAAATGTCTTCAGGTTGTCCAACGCTCTTCGAATATTCTCATTCAAGTTTTTGGTAAGGGAAGTTTTTACTTTGTGGAGCTGAGTTGAGATGATGGCTGGTGAAATTAATTAAATATGCTCTGGAACTTTAATAGTTTTAGGCATTAACACAAATGATGCTTCCCAGACTACTGTGCTGTCATCTGGCTCCCGACAGTTGGTATCATTTAGCTTGGGTTCAGGGTCAAGGGTCATTGAGCTGATAAAAAATGGTGCCCCCCCACCCAACTCAGGGGCCAAAGCATAATTACCAGAAGTTGATATGTGGGCGCGGGCCGACACAACTCTTTAAGTGTTATGCCAATATTTCATACACTACTCCAGTCGGAAGGGAAACAGTTGTGCTTTCAATCTTGAAGTAGTTAAGGAAATCCACAGAGAATGGCTTCGGCTAATGAGGAAATATTATGAACTTTTACCTCGTGCTCTAATGACAAGGAAGAATAATCAGTCAAGGAGGCAACACAACCGGTGTTTCTCCCTGATGAGAAGATATGTTCACCTCGTTGGATTTCCTTGTGCAGGAAGCCTTATTATGGACTATAGGGTTGGATGGTACACTGTTACTGTACTCAATCTCTCCTCTTTTTCTCTGTCTCTTTCCCTCTGTCTCTTTCTTATATAATTTTCTGGCTTAAATCAACGACTGACAGTGTTTCGAAGATAAACTGGTGGTCAGTAGGAAAAAAACACACCCACTGGTCTGCAAAAATAGACGTTAAACCTCACTCATTCACTCTCCTAATTTTGCCTCAGACACAGACAGCATAAGCACTGTTACCATAGCAACCGAGCTGGTACAGACCTGAAAAAAAGTTGTTTTTTTTCTCAAAAATTACTCATCGAAAAATGGACATTTTAGGTCTGAATTATGGATGTAAATAAGTAATTTAGTAACTGAGTACTCGTTTTAGAATAGTATTCGATTACTCTTTTCTTCCGGTGTGTGTGTGGGGTGGGAGGGTGGGGGGGGGGTAAAATCACTTTTTTCCCTACAGTTTTAACATAAAAAATTTCCATGTGAATAATTGGCTTATAGTTTTATGGAAATTAGCTATTTGCTATTCGTTCGCATTATCCATGTTTATATCTCAAATAGGTCATCGAGTACCTGGATAATTGTTTAAAAAATACTACTACTTTCAGCTTGGGTATAATTTAGTCCACATAAACCTTAGATGGTTTTAACAGCAGATATCTGCAACAGAGAACCATATTATGTAATTTTCCCATTAACACCAATTCACTGAGAGCAGACTCTGGTCTACAATTTTTTGTCCCGCCGCACTTGGCGGTGACATTTGTTGTGAGTTGAGTGGAGACTCTTAGCATCTTCCCTCTCAGCTTGAAATACAGCTTAACTCGGAGCAGGTCACACACAAAGAGACACGCTGCTTCTTTTCATTCCTCTGCATTTCGCTGCTGTAAGAGAGGTTATGAGTTCATCTGTTTGAGCAACTGACTTCAAAATATGAAAGATCTGACTTTATTGTAAAAGCATTCTTTGATTGGCCTTGGCAATGATGCTCTACAGTATATTCCAATATTATTACAAATCAGCGAAAAGAATGTCCTGCAATTACTATTTATGACCCGAGGATAAAAAAGGCCCAAACTACCAAAAATGTATTAAAATACAATGAGCCAAAAATTTTGAAATGATGTTAATGTTTGGAACAGGGCAATTCACAAAAAGCACTTGCTGCATATAATACAGTAATACTGCATGATTATGTATGGAGCATTTTCTGTGCCACCGTAATAATTATTATTGATTAATTAATAGATAGGTTATATAGATTAAATTAAATAGGTCAATTAATAATTCCATTTCATAAACCTGTCTTTAATCGATTAATAAATTACTGAATAAATTCATTTGCACAATGATTTTGAAAAAGGTTGTTATTCTGTTTACTAATGTGTTTTCCTATTCCCTCTCACAATTAATTTATCTACTGCTTTACCATTTACACATTATGCATGGGCCACACTTTATTATTAGATTACTCTTTTTTATTAGATGACACACACCCATTGTGTAATGCAGCCCATAGCAGGAGCCTTCATTGGCCACCTGTGGATTCCCCAGTCTATCTGCACAGACTGTAGCATGTTGCTAAAGCTAGCAAGCTAGCCCAGTGTTAAGGACAGGGATCCGTCACCTTTTGCCTGGTCATCTGGCAGCTCAGATGGAGCAGCAACCTAACTGTGTGTCATCACAATCCTCCTCCAACCCAACAGTGGCAGTTGAGGGATCCCTGTCTCTATTGTGCTGGCTTGCTAGCATCATATAGCCTGGCTGTGCAGTGCAGGGGAGAATCCACCGGGCAACAGGTGGCTGCACGCTTTCAGGCTCTTTCCCGACGGCCTGGTGAAGCGCCAGAGGCTGCTTCCTTAATTCTGCCACTTTGTGCTGATGTCTCAGGGTTTCCAACTCTTGCCTCCAGTTTCCCATCCACATCACTGTCAAACTGACGGATGCCGTGGATCTTCAGGCTGCTCTTATTCTTGCATACCTTGCCACATACGCATTGCTTGCTTGTGGTCATTGGTCTGTTGCCTTCATCGACTTTACGACTGCTCTGCTTGAACTGAGTAAATGTGGCTAATATGTTTTTAGATTTCCTTGTGGGTATGCCACCCTAATAAAGATGTTTTAATTTTTTTTTAGAGGGGAAGAGCGCCTTGGTTTTTCCCTCTTCATGATTTTGTATTCAGACCCTTGTCCGATGAACGCCTTCAAACTGCTTTAGGCTACTTTTCAACTCAGGGAGCGCTCCGGATATGTTGTTCATTCTAAAAGCCCATATTGAATCTTACATCCAGTCAATTGTGGAGTGTTTTCTTTACCCTCCTCTTACCTTATAATTCAAATTTCTTTTTTATATCTTGTGCTTAAAACATTTTTACCATCCTCACTCTATATTTCAAGTTCTGCACAGTCAGTTCATGAATTACAACTTTTGCACTGTGGGCCAGGGAGCGCTCGATTGTTCCCATGAGTTACAACCTGTTGGACATTGGCTATTCCAAAACACCATCCAGTCTCTTCTAGCGAGGCCTAATCGCATCCCAGTTGAGAGCAGATACAGTGTGGCTAGCAGAGTTTGCTAGCTCTTTTCTTGCAAAGAGACATGTTTGTAGCGACAGGAAGGTTAGCCCACCAAAACACCAAAACACAGACGCCAACAGACACAAAGTCTAGTTTGTATCAACGCTCCAGTGACACATTCACAATTGTGGGACGGGGTGATTGTAGAAAATAAGAACCATTTTGTGAGGAAGGCAGACTCTGCATGTGAGGGGAATTGCACAAGAATTGAGAAAATAAGCATGTGACGCACAGCGATTCAGATGAGGGCAGGGTCAGCCCAGACACACAAAAGCACGTACTGGTCCGATGAACAT
Source organism: Centroberyx gerrardi (assembly GCF_048128805.1). Classification (NCBI taxonomy): domain Eukaryota; kingdom Metazoa; phylum Chordata; class Actinopteri; order Beryciformes; family Berycidae; genus Centroberyx; species Centroberyx gerrardi. The sequence goes on from NC_136011.1 coordinate 17,810,048, forward strand.
GACAGTACAGACTTCACACTGGGTCTCTAAATTGCTCGTCTCACAGTGTAGTAGCTACCTCCTTCCCTTTCTTGAAGGAACCAGAGTTATATTCATAAACTGTAATCATTTTCACATCATTATTTCTTATGTTTCCCCCTGTCAAGCTGTCATGTGCAAGTTTGTTTGAGTTACTGCATCAATATTTATATCTTTTTACAGTGCTATCTCTCAGATTTATCCCATGAAGACTAATAATGCATTAGGGAAATGTTTTTTTTTATTATTTCATATTTCTATTCTAAATGTTTTTGGATGGATTTATCCAGGCAGTGTTTGAGTGTTTGTGTCTGGACGATATTTCCAGTGGGGTGTGTGACAAGACAAAGGTGTGCTTTTATCTGTGGGCATCAATATCCTCAACAGTAATCTCTATGAATGAGGTTTCTGCTAATAACATCTGACATTTGGTCAATGCTTCCAAGATAGACTGCCCTGCTTGGAAAGTTCAAATAGTCAGCAAGAATGCGGGGGCTGCTGGGTGGGAGGATGTTGCACGCTGCCTGTATTTATGCATGTGTGCATTCGCATGCGTGTATATGTGTATTTGTGCATAATATATAGGTGTGTATATATAGGTATTACGTTTGTCTGTGGTTTCTGTGGGAGCTGTGCCAGAACAGGCAGGCAGGGTTTCAGGGTAACCATGGGGAGTTGAGGGGGTCACACAGCTCCGCAGTGAGAAAGTTCTGCTTTTCATTACATCAACCCCATATGTCCACATATCTGCTCCGCCTCCCAGACTCCACTCTGTTTCCTGGAATTGTTATGTCAGTCAGTGATCCAATCCCTCTCTCTCTCTCCCCAAAAAACCCAGATATTTGTGTGTGTATGTGTGTTTGTGTGTGATTAAAGGGTAATAACTGTGTGGGCTGGCGGGAGCAGCAGGCTGAGAAACGTCCATAGCTGCATTCACTGTTGAACATTTATAATGTGGAAGAGATTTGAATATTGCCACAAGGCTCTCTGGAGAGACTGACCAGCCAGGCAGCCCCTGCTCTTCACAGAGTAAATTTGTGCGGCTTTGCATTCACTTTAATCTCGATCTTATCTCCTGTTTACAGTGATAGAGCCAATTTAATTCACTTGGACAAAAATAGTGTGCGAGTGGTTTTGAAACAGCCCAGCATGAGATTTCATTAGCTAGGTTTCTTGCTGTTATTATCATTAAATTATCATTAGGTGCAACTTGGGCTCTAGGCTTTTCTTCGAAAGCTAAACCAGGAAATTCAACGATGGTCATTTTTACCAAGAAGCTGAGAAAAATGAGTGGATAAATGACTTTATATTACATCTGATACAGTTCAGTTTGGACTGTCAACTGAAATTTATACATTTATATACTTAATTTAATTGATATGTATTAATGTATAACTTGGGCATATATTATTCTAGCCTTAATGTTTTAGGTTGTGTTTGTGGTTGAGGGATTAACTCTGAGATTGCCCTCTAATTGTGAATGAATGAGGCAGAAACCATGCAGTCTCTCCTCTATAAGGCCACATCTGTGTTGCATTGCTTTCTGCGAGCAAACATCCTATGTTTTAGAAAACTTCTGTTGGCTGCACTCACTTCTTCATTCACAAAGGAAGGCACTTGTTCTGGCTTTGAAGTGCTCTGTTTTGGTAATGCTGGGCCACAGCTTTGATGAAAACCTCGACTCAGGGGCGATGGGAACACAGACGTCTCAGTTATTTATTAAAGTGGTAAGAGTTAATGAAGCACACATCACACACACACACACACAGAGAGAGAGAGAGAGAGAGAGAGAGAGAGAGAGAGAGAGAGATGCACTGGGAAATTCACATCTGATGCAAGAGTAGTCACTTTCCTCCTTTAATCAAAAAATCAAAACCCTTGTGTTACAGTCCTCGCGAAAAAGAACTGTAATCCTATAATAAGTTCCTATAGGAATATAATAAGAATATCACAGGGATTCCACAGGAGATAAAATACCATAGAAATAAGGTCACTATAAACTATTGAGTATCACAGCCACACCATAAGTCCCTATATGAATATTATAGTAATGATACAGTGATTTCTGGTCAGGGAGAAAAGCCTGAAGGTACTGTTCATTCCTTTGTCCCGCTAAACTCGGCAGAAGGCCTGGTGGGTGGATAAGTTGGGTCACATGGTCACTTTTCCTTTTTCCCACACAAACACACCCACATCCTCCTCCATGCAGCCACTCTTCACTCTTCTTCAACTCACTCTCTCTCTCTCACACACGCAGCGGGCTATCTGCGCTTTGTGGATAGAAGCACGAAGTTGCGCGCTGCAGGATTTCACAATGTATCCGAATCGGGAATAACACATTACGCCTGGTTTGCCTTGTTTCTTATTTCTGGAGCCTCTATCCAGCAAATTCGACATCGTCTGGAGGCAGTTAATTCACGAACTGAGCGGTTTCTTTCAGGTAAAATTTTCACACATACAGTATCAGTTTTCCTACTGTATTATTATTGTCCGCTTTTTGTTGTTGTTTTTGGAGCGATGCTACAGCGCAAACTGTACTCAAGTCTCAAAAAGTCTAGTTAAATGGTGAAGAGGGCTTTGACTAAGTGCTGTTTTGGGTAATTTATCCCCCCCGCATCAATCTGCATAGTGTAAGTGCTTTAACATTGTAATTTGATGCAGTGTACTGACTTCCAGGTCTAATGAAAGTGAAAACATAGGCTACACAACTTATTCATGCCTTGACTATTGGCTCCTGGCTTTCCATTTAGTTACTTCTGTTAGTAGAGGTTAAAAGTATTTAATTTCCCTCAGGCCTCATGTGGCAGTGGCAGAAGATACACTCATGTAACCCTCCTACTCAGCCACCCCCCTCTACCCCTCCCCCCAAAGGTAACACTGCAACACCAAAGGTGCGAACAGCTATTCAAACCAGTTGATTTGCATGAGGCTTACAGAGGCCCACTGTTGTTTTCTATTGACTTGCTTTATAGCTTTTGGCTGGACAGTAGAAGTAGGTAAATTGTTGCTGCTTTCACCCCCCACTTTCTCAGCTAGCCTCCATCTGGGTGGAGGGGGGAGAGAGAGAGAGAGAGAGAGAGAGAGAGAATGAACCTTTATGCCTAAACTGATAAAATGAATAAAATACTTTTGACTTTTGAGAGGTGGTGCCTGTGTGTGTATGTCTGTGTGTGTGTATAGGTGTGTGTGTGTTTGGGGGTGTGGGGGTAAGATACCATTGTGTTATTACAGTGTAGTTAGTAAAAACACTTACATACTGTGTGTGCACAGCAGATATGGCTGACATATCCTTCTGCAGATTACATAAAAACCTCAATAATATGAAACTGTCCTCCTCTCTATTGTCTCCATCCCTGTAATTACGTGAGTCACCATTGTGCCCATATCTTTTGTTTTCATCCGACACTCGTTGCCTTGACAGCGTGATTGTGAACTAAGCTCTAACTTTTTTTTCTCCTCCATCTTTACAGATTCCAGAGGAAGAGTGAGCGGACGTGAAGAGAAGACTCATGAGTCTGGTGGAGGTGAGGCAGACGGCGGGGTCCATGACCCTGTCGCTGTCCAGCAACGACTCCAAGGAGCGCTACTTTGATCGCGTGGACGAGAGCGACCCGGAGTACCTCCGCTCCAGGAACATGTCCCCGGACCTGAGGCAGGACTTTAACATGATGGAGCAAAAGAAGAGGGTGACCCAGATCCTCCAGAGTCCCGTACGTAGCCCGCAGCTCGATATGTGTGCCCTATTAGCTTTCAGTGTCTCTTGAGTAATGGACAGTGCTTTTAAGGCTGGAGTGGTATAACCTTTGTAGTTCACTCAAGATGGATTGAACTGCATTTGGTTTTTTTTTCTTGTTTATGTGAAGGCCGTTTCATCCACTCTGCAGTGTTTCTACCAGACATGGGTTTAGCTGCCAGTTTAGTTGGTAGAATAGCCGTATTGCCCTTGTCCAAGCTTATTAACAGACAGCGGGTGTTCAGCGATAATCTGTGTTTGACTGCAGCTGCAGCTACAATGGAATGTACTACTGTCAGAGATAAACAGCCAAAATCCCCCTGCTGTGTGTTAAAATATTGACACATCAGATTAAATCTCATATGCATCTTTGGTGTCTTACAATATTTACCAACGTTATTACTGATGAAGCATACTAAACAAATATATTCAGAGGTAAAATGGAAGGGGATATTCTGTGCAATTTCCTATGCTGGTTGCAGTGTTTTGCTTCTTTTTCATTTTTCATATATACCTATGGATAATAGCTGATACTATCACAATATAATATAAACCAGAAGGATGGAAAATTGAGCAGTGCAGTTTTGTTGAATGTAGTACAAGGAGATGCAGTGAACACATGCCCATGAAGTGCATGGAAATAAGATGAGCCCACACTCATCTGTGATTGCATAACAGGCCCCAACAAGTGGAACTTATCTCATCACCATGGGAACCGTGGTAAGATGAGGCAGAATGCTGGAGCTTAGCTGTGGCACACAGAGAATAGTGCTGTTTCACTGGAAGGGATACACAAGATTCACAGGCCATTCTGAAGGCATAAATTGATAGTCAAGCTTAATACAAACCCCCCCTCTCCTCCCTCCAGTCAACTCTTTTCACACACAGACAAAGAGGTTTTTAGTGGTCTTTCGTGATTTGTGTAAACTCGTAATAAGGAGCGTCTGAGAGCCCGCTGTGCTCCCTGACAGATCCTGAAAAGGTGTTGGAACTAGGTCAAGGTTAGGTTGGGTGCACATGAGCTACCAGGATAATGTGCTCTTCCCCTGTCCTGTCCTCGCATCTCCCCCTCTCTCCTCGCCAAGTCATTGCTCGGCCCAAAAGAAAAAAAAAAGCCTGACTCATACAAGGCAAAGTGAAGCAGTCAATCCAGCTTTGTCATACAGCAGGCTATTATGGAGGAAAGGCTTGGGAAATGAAGACTGTCTGAGTTCCCCAGGATGTTTATAATGGAGGATGTTTCTCTTGGACTGTTTTATTTAACATACTTAGTATAACCTATCTGCCTTTTTTTACAGGTGTTTAAAGATGAGCTGGAAGGGCTGATCCAGGATCAAATGACAAAGGGCAACAACCCCACAGGTCTCCTGGCTCTGAGGCAGATAGCTGACCTGATCATGGCCAGCACTTTGGGAGGGGCCGGCCCCCTGACTTCCCCCATCAGTGAGTGGCACTGTGTGTGTGGGTGTGTGTGTGAATGTGCCTGTCTGTTTTCTTTGTGTCTGATTGTCATTCCGCATGTCTTCTCTCTGTCGGTATGCATTATGCAGCCTGAATATCTTCATTGTGAAAAGCTGAAATTCTCAGACTCTTGTGACATTGAAAAACACTGAAACAGCAGAAAGGCAGAAACTTGTTGACAGCATTCTTCATCTTGAATGTTTCTATTAAGCGCCCCACATGACCAGCCCCAATAATGAATTACAGCTGTCTGCTGTGTCAATTATGTTACTCTCCGTGTTTCAGTGGAGGTCACAGCGCAGCCTGCCTGGGGTTAAAAAGATCCATTTTCAAAAAGTTTGACTGTCGAAACTGTTACTGTTTGAAAAATGAAAACATGGCGGCCGTAGTAAATGACTTTGAAGTAATTGAGGTAGACCTGCTCTTTTATAAAGCTAAAGTGGCCATAAAACATGGGGTCCTGTTTCGTTGAATGCCCTTATATAGTATTATGGTCCAAAAATACCCTGCAGCTTCTTGTTAGAAGTTCTGAGAAAAGCTGTTTTTGCGATTCAGCTGTGTGCACTCAAGCTCCCTGGGATGTTCTAATTTTATATGTTGGCTTTTTTTATATAACAAACACTTTAGCTGGACACAGAGAGAAACTTCTAAATGTTGTAGAAGTAAATCATGTAAACATATTGTAAATGTTTCAGCGAAAAAGATCAGAATTTAGTGTTGTTAATGTAAAACAAGAGACTTGTTTAGATGATTCTGTTAATGTTTTATATGTTTTGTGCCAGGCTTAGGGATGGTGAGTCCAGTCAACGACTTGTACGGCATCGAGTCCCCGTCCTTTGCCAAAGGGGAGAAACAGAGTCGCTGCAAGCTGGCCAGCCTCTACAGGCTGGTTGACCTCTTCAGCTGGGCTCGTTTTACAAGCTCATACATTACTGTGAGTGCAGCTTCATGATCAGACTCCATTGCACATCTGCTTATGTATGCTGTACAAGGTTTGTGTATCTTAATGTGAACCTTGTATCTTAAAGTTCTCTAGCTCCTGTAAGACTGAAAGACTTAAAGGAGAATGCCTCTATATTTTAAGAATTTGCATATTATTTATGGTCTAGAAACAGTTGAATTTTATGAACATGAACCGCTCTCCCATAGCCAGAATTTGAAGAGCTAAAACTGTAATATCAAAATGTAAAACCTGGAGTTGCCCCAAAAACAATGGATGGAAAGTCAATTTTGTCAAACCACACTATGTTTTTTGAGGTTTTTATAGTAAAGTGAGCTTTATTCTGCAGTACAGTTTCCCCTACCCTTGAGTAGGTGGGATGGGTCATCTTGCCTGAAGGAGCTGCTAACCCACCTAAAAGAATTTCATGAGTAAGGGTTTCAGTGGAGAGTTTTAGTGTCCCACGGTTTAAATGCTGTTTCAGAAGCTTTTCCACCTCGACAAGAATAAAATTCTGGGGGGGAAAACTGCTGCAGTAGTGTTATCAGTGTTGAGCCAGGAATATATTCCCGTATCCCCAATTTCCCTGTAAGAGCTCGACGAAAGTAATCATTTTTTATGGAGCAGTTGCAGATTTTATATCTTAGTAGCACAGATCAGTATCACAGATTTCTTACAAGTCTGAGTCTTACTGGTCGTACTGGTTTTGAGTTTTCACATACTTTATGTTTCTATGCAATGATGTAGATTATTTCAGATAATTCCTGCTGAAACGAATATATTACTGTTATGATTGGCGGGGGGGGGGTGGGGGGGGGGGGGGGGGGGTGATGTTCTAGTTCTTGTCAGTCATTCAGTTTACTATCATTTTTACAGTAATTTCCAATCACTGACATTTACTCATGCTGTTCACGTAATTATAACTTGTTGTATAAATGTCAGATATTGCTAACTATTCAATTTGACATTTTTGCATGGAATTTTCCTAATTCCTTTTCCATCCTTGCTTTTGCCGCAGGTGCGTGTCAGCAAAGAGCAGGACCACGTTCTTATCAGTCCACAAGGTCTGTCTTTTGCTGAAGTTACGGGAGCAAATTTGGTAAGCACAATGGCAGTGTGTGTGTGTTTTCATTTTCCACTCGTAAGCAAAGTACGCATTGTCATGAACCCTTGCTACAAATATTATCAGTGTTTATCATTAAGCAAATGTTCATCAGTATAGATGGAAAGAAGGTACAGAAGGTATACAATAAAGTAAAGATAAAGTAATTTAGATTTAATAGTTTATTAATTAATAGAAGAAAATAATTGATAGCTAGCTTTATAGATGGTCAGGTGAATTGAAGACTCTAGTGAACTGAAGTGCCCATAGGCGTTAGTGTGTTTGTGTGTAGTATGGTATATGATGTATATGATATAGTATGTATATATGTAGTATGTGATGTATATGAGTATGTATATGATGTAGTATGATGTAGTATGTATATGACATGTATATGATGGTATATAAATGAACATGACTTGATGTGACTTGACTAGATGGACTCAGTGTGCTAAAAAATGTTTAGTGTTATGCTGAATAGAAGGATTTTCATATAGTTGCCAATATGTAATTACCTAGGTTTAGTATTTATAATCAGTATTCTATCATCTTCTGAAATTACATTGAATCTATATGTTCCTCTCCTTTTATAATAATAATAATAATAATAACTGTGTGCCAGCTGACTGCGATCACACCCCTTATTTTATTGTTTTTCTGCCACCCTCAGGTGAAAGTAAACATGATTGGTGATGTGGTGGACCAGGGCTCCACTGATCTGGGAATTGACCAGTTTGGTTTCAGTCCTCACGCTGCCATTTACTCCATGCGCCCAGATGTGAGGTGCATCATACATATACATACTCCTGCCACAGCTGCTGTAAGTACGCTCCAAGCTAACATTAAATGAGCGCGCAGTAAGGTTCATGTTAATCAGGGTGTAAAAGCCACAGCTAAATGCTTATTTGGCACCGGAGGAAAACATCTGAATTAAAACCAGCCCCCTGCATGCCTAGTTATTTTGGATGCAGACACCCTGTAATGTAATGTTGCCGTTTCCTTTGAAGCTCGGCTGTAAAACGCACAGCACATGATGTACATCGCCATGTAAAGTTTTATTTGTCCCTTATAGCAAAAAGCTGCCTTTAGTTAGTTGTGGACGCATCATAATCACAGATGCTTTTATCCCATCTTAACAGGTGTCCTCTATGAAATGTGGAATCCTGCCCATTTCCCAGGAGGCTTTGCTGCTGGGCGACGTCAGCTACTTTGGTTACCATGGCTGCCTGGATGATAAAGAGGAGAAGGTGGAGTTCCAGAAAGCCCTGGGCCCTACTGCCAAGGTAATGTCAGCCGAAGGGACTCCATTAAAGACAATAGGCTCTTCTGCATGCACTAGAAAAAAAAATCCATATTGATGATATAGGCAGCTGGTTGTATGTTTAGTCATTTGAGAGTAGTCTCAACAACCCGCTATTACTCTTAATATTACTGTGTTTTGTACCTGTTGATCAATAAATGTATTAGTCAATGTTACGCTAATGCATAGTAACTAAAATTGAACATGCTTGCTTTGCTAATCCTATATTTCCAACTTTAACATTTTATGTGAAATTGAGATTTTTCAAATAACTGTATTCAGTAATTCAGGCTATTTGTAAAAAGTACCATGGTACATGGTATGCAGGCATTATGTCGTCATGGTGACGACCATGGATGTATTAAAGGTTCAGACACATTCTTATGAACACAATATATCAAGAACAGTTGATAAACTTGCTGCATACATTTGCATATTAGTGAGGAAAAAAATATTTTCTTTAAGCTACTATAACTCCTTGATGCTTTAAGATACAGACTTCATATTAATATCACCCATGTGTTATGTGAAGACGAGTATGTTGACATAGAAACATTTGCTAATTAATGTGTTAATGAGCTTAATTAATGACTTCATTAGCATAACTGGTTATGTCATGGTGATTATAGCAGGACATCAGGCAGCTCAAGTGCCTCTTGTTATGTGTTTTTAGGTGATGGTCCTGAGGAACCATGGGCTGGTTGCTCTGGGGGAAACCGTTGAAGAGGCTTTTCACTACATTTACCATTCACAGCAGGCTTGTGAAATCCAGGTAGATAAGACTTGATTTTATTCTTGACACTGTTTCTGTCTGCTAATGAAATATAATAACAACTTTCAGGTTGAACTGTTTCCTAAACTCGACAATGTGGCCTTGATACACTTTTTACACATTTATGAATTAACTACATACTGTATGTATAAATCATAGTGATGTACTATTTCATTTTTCTTTCACTTGTAGAAAATAGTTTTTGGAAATCACTCCGACTTGGTTTTGGCCGTTTTCCAATTTTATATTTTGAATCGCATGGTCTTCTTGCTTTATCTACATTGGAAGCAAAGCTGACAAGATCAGACGTGTTCAAACATATGTTTGAACAAAGCTAAATCAAATATGTGGTTGAGGCCGTTGTTCCCAGCCGGCAGCAGGTGGAACCCTGCGGTGTTTGGGGAGTGTTTTGAGACGCTCTGTCATTGCTTTGTGATGGGAGGCAGCTTGGGTGCTTTTTCATCATCCTATGTGTCTGCACCGCATTTGTTTTTCCATTGTTTTTGACACATATTGACAACTCAGTTTACACATAATTACAATTCCCCTGAACTGAAAGCCTTATCCTAGAAGAGAGAAAATATTTATCCATTCCAGACTGGGTATTCTCTTTTGCAAGTCCTATTTAAATTTCAGAATTATGCTGCATCTGCATCAAGGAAACTTGCTAATGGAATTTTTAAATGACTTTGACTGAGCACAGCCGTGATAATATGGCTAGTAAAATCTTTAACTTTTAAATAATTTTGTTAATAAACCTCCTCCTGTAGGTGAGCGCTCTGAGGTGTTCTGGTGGAGCCGACAACCTCGTGCTGCTGGACAGAGAGAAGTTCAAACCCCTGACCCAGGGAGTGGCCGCTGCCGGGGTGCTGATGGACAACGAGGTCAAATGGAAAGTGGGCGAGGCGGAGTTCGAGTCCCTGATGAGGATGCTCGACAACCTGGTGAGTGAACCCTGACCTGTGCCCCTTACCCATGATGCTTTGAGTTTCCTCTCTCTGGGACTTCCTGGGGAAGTGTCTGATTACAGAACACCGACAGAGAAAATGCAATGAAACTAGACATGTTCTTTAACCTTAAAATGAGTTGAATAATTGGATGATGTTGTTTTATGGCAGCTGTGTCTAAGTGAACTGATGAAGATGTATTTTCCTTTTTTTAGACTGGTACAGATATCCGATATCCCCACCCATTTTTGTAAGAATCTAAGTACAAATGCAGGTGCAAAACAGGTGAAGCTTTTCAGACATGCCTATCTTAAGATAATTGTTTTTTAAACAAAAGACCATGTTAGTTTTATTCTGTTGCTAATTTGACAGTTGTATTAAGTGACACACTCCTAGAAAAAAGCTCACAAAAATGCCAAATATCGGCAGTAATACCGACACCAATATTGGTTTTTAAAGCTGTCTGACAATATATCGGTGCATCCCTAGTATTTTCTCAATATAATAGCAGATTCTCTAGTAATAATCACAAGACCATGTTAAGGACTTTTTTTTCTTGTTTTTTGGCCTTCACCAAAGACAGTGATTTCATCTTAGTCTGTGGCTAACATGCTGTGTGCTGGTGTTGTCAACCCTTGAAGATTTCTATGCTGTTTGTAATTCTGTCACTTTAAACACTGCTATTCTAACTCTACTGCTAAAGACCAGTGCCTGACAACTTCTGTGGGCACAAAAAATGTCGGACCATGTCTGATCTCATGTGTGTGCGACTAGCTGACAACTGGAGTAGGTTGCAGCTGTGTTATCTTGCACAGCTCTCTGTGATCATAGCACGCCCACCCTCTCTGCCAGAGCTTCCAGATGGCAAGGCATGCTGCGGGGAGTTAAGAGCACACAGACCGCACAATCACTTAGTGTCGGACTGGACTCGGCACACTGTGGGTTCCCATCAGTAGATTCTAGTTGTCTCTCTCGGCCTTTGATGCCTTCTTAACAACACACTCCCTTCGATCCCCGCTGTCAGCTGAGACCAAGTCTTGTCTTTTCTCTTTGAAACTGGGCACGTCTGCAAAGTGCTGTTTCGATATACTGTGAAAAGTGTTAAAAACCTTTAGGAGCGTTGTGTAAGTGCATCCTGGGTGGCTTGTGCATCCTTTACATTCAATATATTTTATAGCTGATGTGGTGATTTCCTTAATGTACAGATTGTGTGATAGAATACTAAGTAACGTTGCAGAAAAGTGCAAGCGTTTTCACCCCTGGCAAAGGATGCTTGTTTAATAAGTATAGCTAGAACAACGTGTCCTCTCTCTGTGACCTGCTAGGGATACAGGACGGGCTTCTCTCACAGGAATCCCATTGTGCGGGAAAAGCCTCGGTCCAAGAACGACGTGGAGATCCCTGCCACGGTGTCTGCCGTGCCGCCGGAGGACAGCGAGCTGGGCCTGCGGAGCCCCTTCAAGTTCATGGCGCAGAAGCAGCAGAGGGAACGGACCCGCTGGCTCAACTCGCCTAACAGCTACCTGAAGGTCAACGTGCCTGAGCGCTCGCCCAGCGGGGAGTGCAGCCCCAGGACCAAAACTACGGTGCGTTGAAAACAAAGTGTCTCTGTGAATGTAACATCCTAATCCTTACCACCAGTGTGTTTTGGCCTCAGAAGGTATTTGTAACCCTGTAATGGAGAGAAGAAGCTGCAGTTCTTCTATATTAGCCTGCCCTCTTGTGGAAAGTTTAATAAATGCATCTTTTAAAATCTTGTATTCCTCTTTTTTTTTCTTGTCTCCTTTTTTCAGTGGATGAAGTCCTCAGAGCCGGGCATCAGCAGCGGCACCCCAATAAGGATCGAGGACCCGAACCAGTTTGTCCCGCTCAACACTGATCCCACGGAGGCTTTGGACAAGAGGAACCGGGTAAGTCGGAACGTCATCGCTCCTTTCACACTACATTTGCCCGCCAAGTGTTACAGTCCCGCACACCAAAGACCCACAAAGACCTTTCACACTTTCTCGGCTCGTTTTCATCAGCTATGGGAACTACTCTAGTCTATCATGGTTCAGTACATTAAACTGTGATTGGGTCAGTTATGTGAAAAATCCTCTTGCCACCCAGTTTATGTCCCTGATCTCCAAGCTCTATCGTTTCAGGTTAGCATTTTATAGGCAGAAAGTTGCAGTCTCCATAATGTGCTGTATAGAAATTACTGTTGAACTTGCATTCCAAGTAAACTGATATTGATTAGAGTGACCAATATGTTCTGACAAGCATCCTTCTGGCATGACAGCTGCATTTTACACAGAATCAGTCAATCATAAAGCCACTGGATTGATCTAATGAAAAACTCTGGCCATACTGTAGCTGCTTTTCTCTCTTAAGAAGACTGTGTGTGGCAGCATTTTTAGTGTCCCAGTTACATTATATAACACGGGAGATAACTGAATCAGTTTTAAGGCAAATTTGTTCAATTAATTTGTGTAGATAAGAGACCAGCACAGAGGCGACCAGATGACTCCAGGACCCAAGTCTCAGTTACTGGCAGGCATCGTTGTGGACACCATACCAGGACCAGTGAGTACATCCACAAAAAAACAATAAAAATAAACAATAAAGTAGCACATCACTGAAGCTTCAACCACGCCGCGTCGTACAGAATATAGCCTGTCATTTTAGTTTTGAATTTAATGTATGGCTAGTCTTGAGATGAGCCGATACAGATATAAAAACAAAGTCTCTGTGGCTCTGTGATCACAAAATATGGTACATCAGATGACCCTAATATGGTTTTATGCTCTTCTCTCTGTCAGGCTTTCATCATTGAGGATGAGGAGCAGACTCGCTCTCTTCCCCCCAACCCTTTCAGCGGGCTGACGGAGAAGGAGCTGGAGGAATACAAGAGCACAGTAGAGCGAAAGCAGCAAGGACAAGAAGGTACTCATTTCTGTATTGCACAGCCTACTGGTATCTATATTTCTATATCATGGGATGCTGTTATAAAGCCCCACTTTGCATCGTTTCTCTTTAAAGGCATAAAAAACCCGACTTATTTTAATCCTACTTGGGCTTTCATGGTATTTGACATCAGCTCATGTAGATTATGAGCGTACAGTTTTTTTGGGGGCTAATCCTCGCGGTCACCAGAGGTCGAAAAAGAAATTGAGATGCATAGACAAAGCCAATTTCAAAGCCTAACAGAGATGACATCATCATACAGGGCCGACAGAGGAACTCTTGGAATTGGTTCAAGAGAGTTTAGGGCCAGCTGAATGCAGATTTCTGAAGGATTTTGGCTTTGAATTAAACTTGTTCAGCTTCTAAATTAAGAAAGACACATCTAAGACATTACTGCACGGGTTGCCTTGAATTACAGTTTTAAATTACATGATTCAAGGGTGTGACTCTAGTATCTTTGGCTCTGCTTTCCTCAGTCTAAACTGTTTTGGATCCATCTAAACACATGCCAAAAGTGTTGCCAGGTTGCTGGCCCATGGTCTAGCCTACATATTGCATCCAATCAAACTGGATTGTTATATTCCAAATTATAATTGTGGTTGAGGTTGAGGTGAAGTGTTTGGGCTGTGTTCACTGAAATCAGGAGATTCCAGGAAAAATGCAATCAGGAACAAATAGTCAGGCAGCGGTTTCACTCGTCCTCTGAGTCATGAAGTCATGTCTCAGGGATGGAGGGAGACCGGCTGAAAAGACGGCGGTCCATGTGTTCATGTCCTGGTTTTGATCGTGCAAAAGGCAAAAATGTGGCTTTGTGCAGGAGGGCAACATTTCTACCAGTGTGTATTAGAATAACACCTTTCTCTTTGACCTTTATAGTAATGTGCCTTTTCCGAATTTACTCGTTCTCAGCTTTCATCTGAGGTCTGCTGTGTATATAGAGAAATACTTTTGAGGCCCAACTACTAGTCTGTTCTGCTAGAAGCCTATTTTCGCAACTACAATTGTGTTGCCTTTGCAGCATATTTTCACACATTTCAAAGGGGAACAGAATGAATTTTTCCAGTATAATTTGGGAGTGAAGGAGCTATTTGTAGCAAGTAGTAGTTATATGAAAGTACACTGGCTGAAGCTCCGAATTATTCTGTATTTATGCGCTTTTCAGAAACGACTAGCTCCCCAGGTAGCAAAGTTGTTTATCCAACCTAGTATTCAATGGCTTCAGCTTTTAGTTCTGCTTCTCCAAAAAGACGGAAATGTGTTCATCTGATAATCCTCACAACACATGAACACCCCAACTTTGATGAATGACCTCTGAATGATGAATTGAATCATTTTGCAGATGATGATGATGCCACTGATGCAGATGAGATGACCACATTTGACGGCTCGACCATCTCCCTCTCCCTCTCCCCCATAATGACTCCAGCTAAGCAAGGTAATTAGCTGCTCAATAGGTATTTAAATTATTAGGTGTTAACTCCTCCTAGCAGAGGAAAACTGATGTTTTCTAGTTTGTTTGTGTGTTTTTTAGGCTTTTCTAATATAATTAAATTAAAATAAAAGGCCATTGTATTGCCTGCCACAGTGTGGACAGCCTAACTCTCATTGTATCATTATCATTACAGCCTTGTCTGTATGCTTGCAGTTCTTTTCCCACATCCCTCCTCACTGATTTGGTTTCATCTGTTGACAGAGACAATGCCCAATGGGAAAGACCACTTGGCAGAGATGGAGGAGGATCTAAGCATCAAGGTCTCCAAGCTGAGCGTGAGCACTACAGAAACGGTTGAAATCTCCATAACAACCACAGAGAAGACGGGGGAGCCGCAGACCCCAGAGAGCCAAACCAAGTCCCCCAAGAAAAAGAAGAAGTTCCGCACACCTTCATTCCTGAAAAAGAGCAAGAAAAAGCCGAAGGAGAAAGAAAAAACAGAAGCCTAAAAGTGCATAAACTGAAAAAAAAAGATAAGTGAATCGCCGACTTAGAGGTGATTTTTAATTGATTCTCAGCTTTTTGAAGGGAAGTAAAATAACAGAAATGACTGAATATCATTTGGTCAAAAAAAAATCTCCCAGGACAGTGTCGCGTTTTCCTCAGTTGGGGGAAAATTCTGGTTTCACAGGAAATGTATTCAAGGCCATACCCTGCTTCCTTTGTTACACACATCTTTCATTCACAGCTATTATTTCATGTGAAAGTTTTTCCAAGATGTGCCAGCAGATGGTAATATGGATGTTTTTCCTGAGAGAGTTTTTAGCTGACCGCTTCTGAGAGCTCGGCAAAATGAAACGAAATGAAAGGTGAACATAAGGCTGCATACTGGTGGTTCTTATTACCCATATTTTCATTGGGTTTAAGAAAACGGATGCCATAAAACACTAACAACGCTTTGAACTTCATAAATACATCAAATTTTGGCTTATTAAGTATTTGTGGATTTTTTTTTTTTGCATAAGTTCATTTTTGAATGTATATTGAAAGGTAAGAAAATTGTTAAACAATTTAAGAGTAACGATCACGCCAGTAGAGAGTCACAGCGGCTGGAAATCTGAAGTTGAGCCTTAAGCAGTACGATTTTTATCTGGACTTATCCATAGTTATACTATCTTGTAATAATATATGTTGGTTTATATAATAGGTAATACAATTTAGTGTTTGATAGTTCAATAAATGATTTGATATTCTTTACATACTTCTGACTGTTTTATTAAACATTCTATAATTGATAATAATACAGAAAATAAGTCAAGTTAGGCATGTTATTCCAATAATGTCAGTGATGCTTTTTTCCATGGTTGCTGCTTAATTGTAATTGTGACAAGGAACTGACTGTGACTAACAGAGCGAGTTAAGGAAAGTAAAGGCCTAAGACATATTTTTGCATATTGATGGTTATCAGTGAGAAGCTATGAATTTTACAGAGTTGGAAGCAAATCAGCACATGCACGGATGTGAGTTGACAATGAGAAGTGCCAGGCCTGAATCCCGAAAGTTGAATGTTGTCATGGATATTTTGACTAATAATGTCCAAATAGTAAGTTGATGGCAATATTGCTGTGGAAAGCTTTTCTTTGTAGCCACTGTTTGAGATTGATATAAAGTATTTTAGAGGACCATATATTAACATCCCAGTCAATAATGTGAATGATTTGCTTCGACCCAAAGGGAGAAAACTCTTTGCCTTTGTAAATAGAATGTTTTTGTGAAGTTTTTTTTTAACGCTAAACCAAAATGAAGGTATTAAAGATGAAATATGGAAATGTGACAGTACAATCTAATATCAATATTCCAACATTTCTTTTGTCATAATGCCTTTCATTGTAAGCTCCTTATTTACATTCGTACCTGAATATACACAGTACATCATGTTTACAGATTGTATTACTAAAGTAATTTGTGTGCCTAGTGCTTGTATTTCCTCTGTTGTTTACATTGCTATTTGTATCGCCTGGGCTTTTGCATAGGTTATGGTGCTTTGCATTATAGCCCCCTTGCCTCAATGATAGTCCCTTTAAAATTGCATTCCACCTGATGTAATAAAAACTGGGATGTGTTTACTTAATAGTTTTATTGCTCTCTTGCTTTTTGACTGAAAGCTATTTGATTTTGGTACGTCTTACCTTGACACAAATATAGCTCAAAACATGGACAGGTTTTTGATGCGGTTGAATATTTATGCATTTATTTCACCTGCTATATTCCAAGTAGCATGTTTTATTCATCATTTCCTTATTTCGCTTGCTATATTTCATTATGATGGGTATGAAAACCCAGCTAACCATACTGCTTGGAGATTCTGAACGCCCCTCATTAGAGACAAAATAACACCCCAGGTACAAATTAAAGCTTTCTACAAAACTATTTACACAGCTTTCAGTGAAAAAAATAGCAGCGTCCCCCTAAAACAATGTGCTCTGTTCAGTGATAATTGTCCGTGTGGAGCCGTATAATCAGTCTTCTGCCATGATATGAATGGGTGTTGTCATGGTAATCCACTGAGAGGGGCCGTGGAGACAAAGAGGGGATTTGGTGTCTCCAACAGGTGTTCATGTTAGGGGAGTGACAGGATCCATACCTACCCCACCCCCACCCACACCCTGCCTGCGAGGTGACATGAGGGCAAGACAAGAGGGTCAAAGATAATAACGCACTTCTTAGGAAACAGAAGTGAATAACGTTCTTTGCATTTCTTCTAAAATAAGACACATTAAAGCTGAAGTTAAGACAACAGCGTCACAATTTGACTGGCATTTATGAAGGATTTACATTTCAGTTCAGGAGAATGAATGTTCTCTGGTCAGGAAAATGCAGATATGAAAGAAAAAGACTTTCAAAACAGTCTTCTTCTTCTGTAATTTCTTCCAGCTGTAATCTACTCCAAAGGACACAGAAAGCAGGGCAGCTGACAGACTCCAAAGTTGTCATCTGAACAATCCCTTACAATGTGTGGATGACAAAGCTTAGCGCTGAGCTCTTCCGTCTCCTGACAGTGTTAAGGAGGACGGAGCAGGTGACACACTTGGGCCGGCTGCAGTGTCCTTCTGCTGTGACCTCGGGGCAAAGTGCAGCTATTGTGTTAAAACAAAAGGACACAGCCACACAACACTGCATCTGAGACCAACGTCTTACCCACCAGCATGCTGAGGAACAGCATCAGATCAATAGATAGATAGATAGATAGATAGAGAGATAGATAGATAGATAGATGCATAGATTTCACTTTCAAATGTGAGGTAGTTGTGCAATTCATCCATCCATAACCCGTGTTATTTTTTTCTGTACAAAAATACTCAGCTTTCTGTTCAACAACACACATCATGCCTTATACTCCCTGCTGAGTGAGACCAGTGTGGGATGTTTGGCACATTCTTTCACACACACACACACACACACCGTGTGACTTTGCCTCCTCTGTGACAGCCGAGCCACTGGTGTAATCCTCAGGCTTTTCAGATTACTCCAGTTGGGGTCACATTCTACACCAACCTACAGTGGGTCAGCTTTCCATGCTGTCGCTATCAGCGTGCAGCAAGCGCAGCCTGCACAGCCGTTCAGCAGAGACGGGCCTTTTCCTGCTCAAATGCTGTCAGTTTGCAACCCTCACTGAAATATCTGTCCATGTACATCTCTATTTATCTCTCTTTTTGAGTGCATGATGTTTGAGTTTTACATGAATGTTGCCATTTGACAAAGTGGAAGGGAAATCCAGGATCAAGAGAAGGAGTGTTAAATGTAAAAATGCATAGTAGGACAGGAAGGCGCAACCCTCTCTCAATGTCTAAAAATAGATCTCTATTTATTAGTCATTTGATAAAGTACCTTTGCATGTGGGCATGAAAGTAGTCTGTTAACATAAGCACATTTGGTTTTTGATTTTATGTTTGCCAGTTGTGTGTGTGTGTGTGTGTGTTTCAGCGTCCAGACTAGGGCTGCCTGTGTGTGTGTCAGGCCTTGCCAGGCAGCTGAAATAGACTCCATGGGAGGGTGTTCTCTCTCACAGGCGTCCGTTACAGGCCTGGCCACATCTGCAGCGGGCCAGCCATCTGCACCCATTGTCTCAGAGGCACAACACAGCCTTGCACGCATGGCTGCCCCCTTAAAGGCAGGCCCTCTCCCCTCTGTCCTCCTCCATCCCTCTCAGTCTGTGGAAAAATGACTTCTTAATCAGTCAAAGGGAACAGAAATGGACCGTCCAGCTAGAAGTGAATTCAATTTCAAGGTTAGTTTTTCAATGGACGGGTAACTTAAAAGGTTAGCTTTAGATGGTGAAATAATTTATGGTCATTTTGCAGTATCATATACATGCTGTCGTCCACTGGGTTTGAGGCACCCCCAAAGGACTTCACAGACTCTACTAAACTTTAATTTTACTGATTTATCGCTATCTTAGATTTCCTTGTTATCTCCTTGTGGATTTAGATTGTCTTAGAACTGGAACAACACACCCAAGGGGAGGGGGGGGGGGGGGGGGCTTAAGTGGCAACAAGAGACTTCAAGAAAGGCGCTAGTTTGGGAAAACAATGGATTTATTGTAGGCAAATAATCTCAAATTGCCTCTCGGGTCATTTGAATGTATTGCATTCACGTCCACGGGGAAATCCTGAACACTCCTGACTTTGGGGGGGAGTAATCAATCACCTCAAAGTCTCACATCGCATTCAATGTAGGACACCTTACCTGACTGAAACCTGACAATGCACTTTGTCAGTGATTGACAAAAACACACACACAATTGCATCCAATTAGGGCCCATTTTCACAGCTTTGTGGTATGACAGAATAATTTTTACTGTAGAGATCGGCCAAACATACGTTCAGCTGGCTTCTGAATCCCACAGCTGTCATTTTTGGCTGTGACAGTGGTCACTGTCAGACAGTAGTGGCCACAGTGATCTGAGACAGACTGCAGTTAGGGCAAAAATAGGTGGATAGGAGGAATATGTGAGGAACTGTAGGGTCGCTCTGAATTGCTCTTCTGACTTCTATGTTTACCTAACAATTGCATAGAAATTGCAAATCGCAGATCAAAAATAAAAGTTTGGCAGTAATATAACTGTGTTTTTAACATGAAACAAATCCCCATCACTGTCTGGGGGCCCACTAAGCAAAATAGAGGCCTCAAGTGATTACATATTTATAACTGAGGCCAACCCTGGAGGCTGCCCTTGATATCCAGGTTGCAGTATTGATTAGACCTGATATTGTCTACTGCCATGTGGCCTTGTCTTTTCACTCTCCATATAGCCTATTTTTAGACATAAGTGTGTTAACATGAAAATAAGCTATCATTAAGCTCACTGTACATCATTAAATAGGTTTATTGCAATTGAAACAATGCAGTATTGTTACAAATCATGCTATGTGAGATAGCAAAGAAAGCAGATGAAGTGAAAGCATTAACTTTTATTTTTTAATAGCATGTCACTGGGCATCATAGGCAACTTACAACTGTGTTATTTGTTACTCTCCTGCAGTATTGATAATGAGGATTTATTATGGCACTGTTGACAATGAATGCAATGTGCATGCGTTAGTGGGAGGGATTATCCACCAAGTAGGGCAAGTGGCTGAGGCTAAGGACTGCAATTCCATCCAGCCTAGTTCATTTCAGTCATCCGCTCAGTGCACAGCCGGGACAAGGAGAACAATTTCACTGTCGTTTATTTGTCTAAGACCGACAATCTATAGGCAACATGGTCAAATACATGCGACAGCACAGCGAGCTGAAATCCGAAGAGGTGCTCTCGGAGTCTGATGCGTCCATGGACCAGCAGGATTTTAGAGAGATGTCCGACTATTCTTTCAACGACGTTTTATACTCCAAATGTTCCGCAATGGACCAAATCGGCACTTTTATGAAAAACGTGCAAGTGTTGCTCGATGCAGCAAATTACATTGAAAATATCGAAAAGAACAACGGAAGTAAGTAAACATGGGATGTGTGGGATATTAACACGTAATGCGCAGGGCAGACAACAATAGAAGCGAAGGCGACAAAAGACGCGCAGCGGACAGATGAATTGCCCTGACAGCGACCAATAATATTTCACCTGCTTTTGGAAAACAGTATAGTCGACCCACCTCTCTTAAACCTTGTGAAACATGATCATAAATAATAAAAGTCAGAAGATCGGGTAAATGTAATGTTGGGAACCGGGCTGCAAATGCATCGATTTGGACATGGAATTTAAAAGGAAATAGATCTCTCCAACAATAGAGTCTAGAAATAATCTGCTACCATTTATATTGGTCTTTTGCAGCCTATGTGAGAGTTAAGCATGTTATAGTCCATTCTTTATTTTACTTAGGCATGAGTATGTGCATATTTAGCTTAATACATGTCTAAATTGTGGCTATTTTGAGACTCAAACTTTAACTTTAATTTATTGTAGTTTATTGCAGCTTATTTCAAGACATGGAAATAGAGCGTATTCCACTCACAAGTGCCCATATATGAAGGAAAGACATTGCATTCATGGAACCTTCTGCATAGGCAAATGGCAAGTTACATTTAGTCTTTTTCCCCAATCAAAATTTCCAATTCAAAGCCCAGCTATCATTTTCAGAGGCAGTCTGCGCTTCCTTGTATCTGTTGTTCACATGGTTTCCACATGGAACAAATTGTAAAGTTTTGATTGGTCTGCACTCATGTTCCCAGCGCTAGAGTCACTGCAGATAGCCAATCACGCTCAGGTTCATATCTAACGTCGCATGTTACTGGGTCGGACTCATGGGGTCGGTTGAGAGAGGGTTCATGGGACTTGTAGGCCCCTTTTTTTGTTAGCAAAAGTAGGAATAGAATAGAATAGAATAGAATAGAATAGAATAGAATAACCCATCTGAGAGGACTGTAAATGTCTGGTTCAGAGAAATTGTTTTACTATCAACCTGCATTCATTAGGCCTAAATTATCTTTGCTGAGATGTGTTAATCCAGCAGGCCCCGACTAATGTGGGCTACTGTGAATGATAAGTAACAACAGGCAGACTCATACAACATATTGCAACAATATAACATGATATTTGCATCATAGAGATTAACCATTTAAAACATTTTGCAACTCTTTATTGATAGTTCCTATATTTTCCGAGAAGGGTTTATTGAATTGAATTGTAATTCTTTTAAATTTAATTCCAGGGATGTGTGTGTCACAGATTAAGTCCAAATTAACATCAAATTTGCAAAACCAAGCCCTGGTGAAGCCTTTTGTTTGAAGCACTTGACAAAAAAACAACAACTGCACAGTGTATTTAATCTTGTTTTTCTTGTTCATCACCAGAATGTGAACATGGGTATGCTTCAACATACCCTGCAACTCAGACTGCACATCATCAGAAACAACGCAAATTCAAGAACAAGAAAATGGACAATATTCACAATAGGTAGGTTAAATATCTTGAGAAATGTCAACACACAAAAATGTAGCAGAGGTGAACACTGACTATGGTTATCTTCATTTATGTATCTGGATCACAAATGTAGGGATTTTAAATCCTCCCTGCACCATTTATTTAGTTTATTTGTTTATTTGGTTGCCCTAGGATTTATAAATCAATCATGTATTATTAATATCATCATATTATCACAATTGTTTTATGACATGGTTATACTATTATTGAAGTAATAACCTAGAGCTGTTGGATTTTATATGTCCATATATACAGATTGTATGGTGTGATTTATTTTGCATTGTTGAGACTAGTATTACAGTTCCTTATATATATTTTCAACAGGTCAGCACACAATGAACTGGAAAAGAATAGGTGAGTAAAAAAAATCAATTGAAGTGGTTATTTGTTTGTTTTTGGCAAAACAAGTCAGTATTGAAAGGTAAAGACAATATTGAAAGGCATTGAGAGACATGATGAGAGAGCAAGGTGAAGACATTGAGGCAGGCATTTTAGATTTATACTTCAATCATACTTTAATCCACCTTTGTTGTGTATGCAGAAGGTTTCAAGTTCAGAATGCGGACATACAAAAGTCACACAGGATGGAGGGAATACAGCATTGTCACAGCCTTAAAACTGGTGTAGCAAATATGAGGTTCACAGGGACTTTATCTCAAGAGCCAGCTGTCTCAAAATGGAGCTTGGAGCTGATAATCCAAAAACACTCTCCAGGCTGCCATTTTTGCATATCCTGGTACTATGCTAAATATGTTGACCATACCATTTTAAACTGGGGTGTAGGCCTATAAACCAGCTGATTATCATCACTGGACTTCAAAGAAGCCATTTTTATCAATAACTTGGAAATTCACCTATTGTGTAGGATAGAAGTGTCCATTTTGCAAGGCAAAAAAAAAAGGTGTAATCCAGCCACTGTAGCAGCAGTGTTCCTGGAGGACATTCAGACATTTCCCCACTCAGCAAACGGGAACCGTCTGTTTCCAGACAACAGGGCTCCTTCCTGAGACATTCTCAGCTGCAAATCTAATAGCAGCTTGCTTATATTGCTGCTGGGCTAAGCTGGACCTTTGCTTTGAAGAAGAAACAAACGTCAGGGCATATTTTTCCTCAAATTAAATGCCCAGTTTATCTCCAAAGAGCAATCAATGTGTGTGAGAATCGTGGTATGAGTTAAGGCTCTGGAATATGAAGGCTTATTTCACGTTTGACTCTTTTTCATTGCAAAATAGTGGCCAATGCAGAGAGGAGAGATGACATCACAACTTGACCTACATTTTTACTCCATTATTTGAAAGGAAAGTGACTGTCCTCTGCCAGTATGTCCATTCTTTCAGACCACAGGCCCAGAGGCCTTGGTGGATCAGAAACAGAGTATCTGGCTGACCTCAGCAGCTTTTAAAGCTGGGCCCAGACAGATCCATATGTAATTGCAGGAGGGTTGCAGATTGGTCAGCTGGTGTAGCTAACCAGCAGAATGGATAAACAGATAAATCAAGTAGCCTACCTGCATGCATTGACTACAAAGCCAGAACTACAGTATATATTCAACGGGCCAGAACATTTTCAAGGTTCTCAAAACTCATTTTCTGCAACTTTCAGTTTTAAAAAACAATAATGAAATACATTTTTAGAAGTTTTGGTTGAGTTTGATAGTCTAGTAGCCTGTGCTAGCATGCTGGTAACATTTACACTCTTTAAACCATGCTATTTAACTTTAAATAAATAAGGTTAAATAAGGTCACAAACATTCATATCTCAAAAACAAACTTCAGTCAGCACAAACATTCCTGTTGACAAAATATGTTTTTTCCACAATTACAGTTCATCAGAGGGAGTAGGACGCATCTTATTTTCCTTGTTTGGTGTTGCACTAATAGTGCCCCATCAACAACAAACTGGTGTTAATGTTCCCATTACACTAACGCATCACCCCAGCTTTTGTACGTAGCCTATTCAATTTGACAGTAACGATTATTAATATTTACAATTATGAACAATAATGATTATTTACAGATGGTGGTCCATGGCTGGCTGCCATAGAGTAGCAAAAAATGAATAAATACAATTATTAGCCATAATACTGGGGGGAGGGAGGGGTAACTAGTATCATAATTTGAATTGATCAGAACCAATGCAGAGGGACAGGAATACAGCAATCCAGGAATGAATCGTTTAGTCTGCTCTTACAGTGTACAAGCACAATCAGTAAAACCATGCCAAATGAAGGATCTTGTGTAATTGTATAATGCAGATTTTCCTGTGTATGCTGTCACTAAAAAGAACAAAACAAAACAATCAACCCTTCTTGATTGTCTCTCCTCCCACAGACGAGCACATCTCCGCTTGTGTTTGGAGAGGTTGAAGTCCCTCATACCTCTGGGACCAGACTGCAGTCGGCACACCACACTGGGACTGCTCAATAAGGCCAAAGCACATATCAAGGTGGGGTAGCCCGAAGCAGCCTTTGCATTATGGGTACTTCATGGGATCAGGGGTTAAATGGAAGACTCTGTCAATTCTCTGCTCAAGAGGATGCATCAGCTTGTAAACACAACTTAATCTAATTACTGTTCCTTCTCCTTCCTTTTCCTGACTGCACACACGTTAACGGTTGGCAATACCATGTGGGAAGGCAGAATTATAGTTATTTTCATGTCATCACTTTAGCTCGAAGACGCTCAAAAACATCCATGGTGCAAATCTTCCTCCTTTCTATTTGATTATATCAGTGTCTTAAGCAGCATAACCATTTAGTCACTATTAGTTATTTGTGCATAGTTGAGTTTCAAATCAAAATAGTCACAAAGCAAAAATAAATTTTACTTCCCTGAGTAAGGATACACTTGACTTAATATCGGCAGCCACTGTAGGTCTACAGTACCACAGAAGAAGACCATGTTACACTAAGAAGTGTCCTTTTTATCCATTTTATTTCTATGGACATGGCCTAATGTACCTGCAGAGTGATGAATTTTCAAAGCAGAAGACTTAATTGTCAATAGACAAGCAAAATTGTATTTTACCATCCTAGCTCTCACTGTTTGAGCCCCAGTCTCTGGTTTCCCCTTGAGGTACAAGCTACTGTACTGTACTGTGCTGTACTGTACTGTACTGTACTGTACTGTCCACATATCAGTTCACAGAAGAACAAAAAGTTGGCACCAGGCATAATCACACTGCAGCTCTTTCTACATAGGAAATATTTAAGCTCAGTATCAGTTTTAGCCTGAAATCCATTTGAACTTTGAAATTCTATACATTCCTAGGTGCATTAGGATCTCAGTTCAATCCTTGTTGCCTGAAAGTTATCCGTCGATAAAGACATATGATACCACTCCTACTTGTTTTGTAATCGTAGCTGACACTGTATAAACACTAGGAATGGAATTTATAGTTGTATATGCTATCGCTGATAGTTTTATTTGTTTGAGAATGGGATCTCAGTGGACTCGAGGGCCCTCCTCCTCGTAGATGTTAGAGCAGCCTGTCCGCCTCAGAGTTTCTTCTGCGCCCTTTTTGGCCTAGTGCCAGGTACAATGGAAAGATAAAAGAAGAAAAAAGAAAATTAGTGATATTATTTTCTCCTTCTTGGTTCCCTTGTTACATCTTCTCTAGTTTTTGTTTAGTTTTGTCAAATTTAATATCACTCCATTGTTCTATATATTATATTAATGCATTTTTCTCTGCAAAAGTGTGCTGGAGTATAAAGCCGTCTGTACACAGAGCAAGAAGTTAACCCGGGGTGAAAAAGTCGGGGCTGAGCCGGGTTATTTTTCATAATCATCAATTTACACTGACGTTCTTTATTCGCCTCTCATCCGGCTTTTCATCTTTACACTGCAGAGGGAAATAACTTCACGCGTACACCGTGGCGCTTGATACTTCAAGCTGACTTTGCCATTATGTCTAGGCTAGTGATCAAATGCCTGAGTGGCACGAGATGGTTACCATGGTATTTGCTCCACTTATTCTCCGGCTTTCATTTACACAGAACACATACCGGGTCAGATCTGGCTTTTCTATGGCTTTTCTTCTTGGTGGTGAGGAGGGTCAGAACCGGGTTATTTTAACCCACCTTTTCCCCGGGTTAGATGCTCTGTGTAAAGACGGCTTTAGAGTCACAGAAAGCCTGCTTGTTACCAGCCACTGAGGCCCATTCACAGTTTAGCTGTGGTGGTCAAAGTAGTGAAAAGAGGATCCAAAGGTACAGAGATGGTATGTTGTGGTCTGGTCTGATCCAGTTCTGCTGTGGCCTCAACCTTGATAGCAACCTCTGAGGCAAATTTGTAGGAAACCTTGTTCACATCCACAGTTGAGATGGCATGAGGTCCCAGCAGAGATCCCAACAGTTGATAAATTTCCCAATGGAGTCTTGGTCGGCTTTGACGGCCTGCTGATTGGTCACCTTAGAGGCGAGCTCATCAGCTTTCGAAAGTACGGAATCCTCCTTTGTGGTCAGATTTGTGGTGGCAAAAAGATCCACAGGAGCAGAGCTAAGAAGTTGATCAATAGCTTTCTGGAATACTTTGGCAGACATTTTAGATTGTACAATTTCTGGAAACACTTGAAATTGATGTTGGAAAAATGGAATCCTACTTTGTCACACATGTGGTGACAACAGGACACAGATGAAAAAAGGTGGGAATGTTTATTCTACCTTCCTTGTCTGCTTTGGCAGCCTGCTTAGAGTCAGCCACTGAAGCCAACTCACACCATGTAGGTGTAACTGTGGAGGCAGAGGTGACACTTACATCTTTGTTTGTTTTGGCAGTCTGCTTAAGCTTAGGTCAGGCTACAAGACAGCTCAAATTGTGCCTGACATGGGCAGTTCAGACCAAATTACTGGTCTTGAGAAAGTTCTTGCCTTGTCATTGGAAAGATGTGCACACTAAGCTGGGGCATCACACATATAAAGATGTGGGATCACACAGTACCTGATTCTCTCTGCGTCTTGCCTCAAAACTTTGCAAAAACGGGAATCCCCCACCCCAAAAATTATTACCTGTCCAGGCGCAATATGTAACTGATAGCTTGGCGTATGTTCTGGAGTCCACAGATAGGAATGTGAAGACCAGTTACCATTTGTGTACTTATGCTAATGTTATGGCTAGTGAGATTATGGCTAGTGTTAATGTTATGTCTAGTGAGACAATGGGAGTTCAGTTCATGGGGGAATAATGGACAAAGTGACAGTGATGTCATACGCTGGCTTTCAACTAGCCGGTTTGAAGCCCAGGAAGTGGGGTTTCTGGATGCTGTCCTGTTGTATTTTTGGAACCAGAGTTTGCATAGAAGAGTAAAAGGTGGAGTGGGTGGAGCCAGGGTGAAGCCCACAACTGCAGGAGAAGCCGGCCTGTATTGCCTTACGAGTTAAGCCTGGATAGGTGCTGTTCCCTCTTGTATGGAGGGAACACTGTGCCAAACTCCATTCAAAAATCAGGCAATTTAATATATCCTTGTTTGATTCAGACAGGTACATACCTCTTTAAACATGATGCAAGACTTTTCTGAATCGTGAGGTTTTATTTTTTCCATTATGGCATATAGATGACCCACTAAGCAACACTTTATTTCAATAAAATATTAACTTTTAAAATTGGTTCTCTGCTTGCTACCGGCCAGCGTGATGTGTGATGAGAGAGAATTGTGGGGATAACAGGCAAATCAATTCTGAAATAAGTGTACTGAAATAAGTGTTGTATGGATATATGTACTCAAACTGCTCATTAAAAGCATCACCTCACCAGCTCACTCACATTAGCCTTGGAAGGTATTGGCTCCTCTTTTTCAATAGCAGATGTAGTGGAAAGAGAATTTGAGCATTGCTGTATTGTTGGATACATTATCATTCTGCACTCTATATCATAGGGTTCTGAAGAGTGGAAAAAAAATTTGCTTAAACTGACAGTCACTGACAGGTTCACAAAAAATACTGGGCAAGAAAAACCACGGCTGACACTCTACTGTTTGACTGTAGAATGACTGATCAGAGGCCATTTGTTTTTCATGCAGGTAATAATACATTCTTCTCACCAATTAGCAACATGCATGTCTGGGCATATGCAAGCTGATTCGCATTATATCTTAGGCCTACTGTTAAATATATAGGTCTACTCAACTGAAAAGTATAAATAAAGTTGTGAAATATACAGCTTCAATATTCATTTTGACATACAGTAATATCATCCTATTTCCATTTCCATGCAACTCAAGTGGAAGTATTAGTTGCTAGTCCTCATTTGTGTTAGCCTAGCAAGCTGCATAGACACCACTGCAGTTGCCCATGTTTTCCTACCAGCAGTAAATCCTCTTCTGTAATTGGCTGGCATACAATGTCAGGATTTATTTTGACAGTTGTATGATTATTTATGGCATGGTCAGATGTGAATGATTGTATTCCTATATGATTAATGAGGTTCAGAGAGCATCTGTAGGACTTTTTTGTGTTTGTTTGCTTAACCAGAGATGTTTTTAATGAGCAGTTTGAGCACATTGTTTTAAATATACAGACTTAATTTATAGTTACTATTGAGCACCACATATTAACCAAAATTGGTGACCAAAGTGGGGAAGTTTCAGCTTAGTTTTGGGAGGAGAGCAATATGAGTAAACCAATATTGATTGTTTGTACCAAATGCGGAATAGGCTGAGCCTCCTATTCACTCATGTACGTATATCAAAAGCCTTAATCCAATTACCCTGCCTCATCCATCCTGTCATCTTCCAGTTGCATCCATCCTTCTGCTGCATTTAGCTCAGAGGTATCAGCTGTTTCTCTAGGATCCAACCGGCAACTTGCTGTCCTCATTAGTTTAATGATTTATTAGAGGGCACAGGGGGTGTCAGGCATGACGCCAGAGGCAACTACATGTTAACTTCACCCTACTGCTTACAAGACAATTTCATTATGCTCTCATCAACATAATGAGGTGATAGGAACTCAATATCATGAGAGGAGTTTTCTTAATGGAGGATTTTGTACTTTTCTGCAAAATAATTCATATAAATACCAAGCGTGACACATTGGAACTAAACACTCATTACCTCTCATTTTCTCCATAACAATAAGGTAATAACTCTTATGCATCTCTCTCTTTCAGAAACTTGAAGAGATGGACCGGAGGAGTCAGCATCAGCTGGAGAACCTGGAGAGGGAGCAGAGGCACCTGCAGAGGCAGCTAGCCCACCTGCAGACACCTGGGGAGAGGGAGAGGGTCCGCATGGACAGCCTGGGCTCCCCGATGGACTCTGACCGCTCAGAGTCTGACAGAGGTTAGTTTCCAAATCTGGGCCTTTATCATTGAAGGGCAAACTCAGCGTACTGGCGGCATCATGTTTTTTGTATTTCCATAAGTCTGAGTGCTTCTAATGTCTAAGTCTAAGTCTTAGTGCTACTACAATATGGCTCCATAACGTCAATCTATAGCTATAGTATGTATTTGAGGTATTTTTAAAGATCCCCACTGACTGGTGTGTTGTTTTTGTCTTTGTGTTTGAACAGAGGAGATTGAGGTGGATGTGGAAAGCACTGAGTTCTCCCATGGAGAAATGGACAGTGTGAGCACCAGTGGTGGAAGTGACCTGGACGACCACAGCAGCCGGCAGAGCTCAATCAGTGATGAGGGCTACTCCACTTGCAGTCTAAAACTGGCCTTCTCTGCTTAAAGCACCAGCCTATACTTTCACTTCAGCTGCAGTCTTATATGGCTTTCACCTTTTAAAGTACCAGCCTACAGCTCCATTAGCCCTTGCAATTTAAGCTAATCGTCTCAAGAAGAACCAGCCTAAATCCCACCTTTACCTGAAGCATGAAACTTCTACCCTTCACCCAAGAACCAGCCTTAAGTTCAACTCAATCTAAAGGTTTAAAATGGTCTCCTACCAAGAACCAGGTGGCTCCTCTACAACAATCTGAAACTGGCATTTTCCACTACAGTGAGCCTCAAGTTAACTTCTCCGGCAATATACAATTTCCTCACTTCCAAAGTTGCAGCTCCAAGTTAAAATAATCACCTGAAAGTCTCTTTTCCCATAACCAGCTTCAATCAACTGTACCTGCATTCTATATTGATCCTATCTGAACCTGTAGAGGACCCATAATCACACTAATGTCCAACATTTGAAAGGGCAACTGTACCTTTAGTCAAGTTGATCTCCTGAAACCAGCGAAAAAAAGCCCAATACCAGCTAGAAGCTCACCATTGAAAAAGGTTGCTCCATTTGCCTTGTAAAAACATTGCCCTTTTTCTTTGGATACCCCTTATTATCCAAACAGCACTTCTTGTCAGTGAACAAGCCAGTGGCAAGGGCTACGATATCTGCATTCCAAGATGTTTATTACATTTGTAGAACCGCTGCTTTAGGACCCACAACCATCCTAGAGCCATGTGGCATCCCTCTTCATGACTGAAACACAGTCTTATCCAAACAGGTGGTTCAGCCCACCAATGTTATTCTAATTTATTTTGCATATGATTATCATATGTGTAGTATTTATTTTTTTGGTATATTTAATTGTACTGTAGCTAGGTCTTGGTCATGCTTGAATGAAAAAAAAGAATGGAAAAAAATACTCTGCAGTTAAAAGTTATTTTCTTAATGTTTTGCCACCTTATGTTTACTGATATTACTGGACATATTACCCCCACCAAAGCTTATGCAGTGCTACAAGACGGGCTTAATGTACTCAGTGGTATTTTGTTAAAAAAAAAAAAAGACACACACCTCATTCAAACTGTAAGCAAATTCAATTTCATTGTATTTAGACAGTAATAAGCTATCCTGCACTTGTCCAAGCACAAGGCTCAAGCAATAACACCTAGTTTTGTCAAATATTTAGTGTTGGCTGTGTTTGGCACACAGTTCTGTCCGTCCAACACCAAGTTGAAGTTTGCTAGTTTTCTACTTGCTACAGTGGCTATATCAGTTATTAATAATCAGCAGTAAAAAAAAATATGATTGTAATGGTTGAAAAAAAAAAGCTATGGTGCATGTGTATTGAATGTAGCCTTTCTAATCATGTTGTAATGTGCTTTGGATTGACAAGTCTTTAAAAAAATGTCTGTAGCATGAACAACACAAACACTACAGAAAGAACAGTAATTTTGGTTTGTATTCCACCAATGTTTAATACTGTATCTTTTTTTTTGTATTGTAGCAGAAAAGTATTGAAGTTAAAATCCTACTCATTTGGAGACTTCCCATCAATAATTAAATGTCTATTTGACACATAGAATTGCACTGCTATCCTGTTCTACTCCAAGAAACCAAATAAGACATTTCAATATATGACCATTTATCTGCATTCTTCTGGTACAAGTCCTAAGTAGATCATCACCACCAAAATGTGTCTTAACATGGGTAAATGGACTCTTGCACAAAGCTCCTTGTTACAGGTCTTTTCTTTCCCCAACATCTGTGTTTGGGAAAATGTAAAATGCACTATGAAAAAGACTTGTGTTGAGGAAGTATGTCTAAGCACACCCCAGAATGTTTTCTCTTGTGCTTAATCAGCCATCCAAGGTGACTTTTGCAAAACATGTGCTGCTGGTCCCCTGCTAATACTTTGTTACGGTTCCTGATTATTGTCCCTGGAATCTTAATAAACCTCTACCACCCAGAAGTACACCACAGTGAAGTGCTGTCTGTTTTTTTTTTTTAAGCGTACCTATAATGTTCATGTTTTCAACTTCAGTACGTTTCTCATGTTGACATAGCACATGCTCCATATCGGTAAATGACACATTTTATTCAGAGAAAATATAAGTATTCCATGTAAATTGTCATGTGTGATGTAATACTGTCCATCAAGCATCCTGAATTAACAAAGCTGAACAGCAGAAAAAAAACAAAACTCATCCCTGATTTTTATGGAGAAAAATAAGTTTGTATTAACAGCTGTGACATGCTGCTCATGACATGAATTCACTACCAGATACAAGTCTTTACTGCCATCTACAGGAACTGACAATCCCACAATGGAAACATGAATAAAAAAAAACAACGAGATAGAAGCAAGTATCAAAAAATCTGAAAACAAAACCAAACAATGTTTATTTCACTGGTATATATACAAATATGAAATGTAAATTTAGCCTTGTGATATCCGCTTTTAAATCTTCATTATTATTACTGTACAGAACTGGTCAGTGTTTAAAATCCAGCTCAGCCTGCAAAATCTAGTCTCAAATAAGTCTACAGTTGTACAATTATACAAATCTTAGCGGGTATTTGGCCTCTGTGGCATCCAAATACATAACAGCAAGTTCTATGAAAATCCTAAACACCATTTCCCGTTCTTACACAACAGGGGAAATTCCTTCTATTTGGAATTTTGTTGTTCTGCCTACATAATATATAAGAAAACTACATCAATAATTCAACCAATGGTGTGCAAGCGATTCATTTCAAAGCTTTTACTTGAGAAACTTAAATCATGTATAAACACAATGGAAAGCACTGATACAGCTGGTATACAGTGGGCTATTATTTACACAACATATTAGGTCACTGTGGCATTAGATGTCTGACATTGTATTTCGATGTGTCGTGGTACTGGGTCATGGGCTTGTCTGCAATACCACAAGTTCCCACTCCCACCTTCCCATTCACACTTTCTGGAGATGCAAATATGCTCCTCTTGACCTGCAAAACACAACAGAAATTTCATTATTAATGGTTAAGAACCAAAAAGATCTGAGGTTATGGATTACTTTTACCAAAGTATATCTTAAACAGCAATTCATGGGGTTCATTGAATGGACTGTATGCCAACTTTTTCAAGTTAGACA
Source organism: Centroberyx gerrardi (assembly GCF_048128805.1). Classification (NCBI taxonomy): domain Eukaryota; kingdom Metazoa; phylum Chordata; class Actinopteri; order Beryciformes; family Berycidae; genus Centroberyx; species Centroberyx gerrardi. The sequence continues at coordinate 17,842,969 of NC_136011.1, forward strand.
ATCCTCCAGACCCACAGCACACTGCATTATGCAACATCATGCAGCGTGAAGGACAAGCAGTGAGCTAATTAGCTGGCTAAATAGCTGCCAAAATTCACAATTTTGAAGCCAAATTTACATTTATTATTTTGTACAATTTCCCACTCAAAACGTAAATGATGATTGAACTGCTTTATATTTCTTACATGGCTTTGTTACAATTTGTATTTTTACTGATGTAGCACACATTTAATGCTAGAAATCTACCTAGCGAGCAGCTTCAACTTCAGATGAAACCCTACACAAGTTATGGTTTGGGTCTGATTATAAGATGAAACTTTTATGATCCCTGTGGGGAAATTGATTACTTACACAGAGGGTCAGGCAGCAAAAGCAGCTGGTTTTAAAGTCACTGACTTACCATGGTGGTATGACCAAGTACCGCAATGAAGCCCCGATGAAATAATCAAAAGTACAGTTTCTCTGCAGTGTCTCTGTAGTAGCTAGCATCCCCCAAGAGTCCCCAACTGGGAACTTCACTCATGAAAGTGGAGCTCAACTTAATAAAAGTACCCTAAACACAAATAGACCATTGCTGCAGTAACTCTTTGCAGTGGAGATAAACGGTAGCTTGCACACAGACACACTGTCTTTTTGTATTAATTTAGTCAAGTCTTAATTGCGGTAAGAGGCAGAAGACCAGATCACCTGACCCATGTGACTTTATGACCATCATTTATTGCTAGTTGCCTCTTCGAAACTTTCTACTATGCTAGTATCAGGCCGAAGTGAGAGCCATTGCTTGCTCTAATTATGAGCTGATTCCTTTGTGGCGTTACACTACAGAATCGCTGCCGAGGACCGAATATCAAACCAGGTAGCAGACATCTACATATCCTTGCTCCACTGTATTTGCACAATGTATCACAGGATTGCCACCACTATTCCCGAATAATCTTAGGCCTATGAAGAACCAAAATTGGTACCTGTCCTTTCTTGTTCTTCGAGTAGGCTTTGTTGTTGAACTGTTGCCACTTTGACTTCTGGTCCTCCCTCTCTTGCTCCAATTCCTTCATCCTTTGCACCTTCTTCTGGGCTTTCTTCTTCTTGTACTCCCTCTGCTCAGCTATCTGCTCTTTCCTAGAAAGACAAGGGAAAAGGGACATTTAAATCCACAATGTATATGACATCCACAACCATGTTATGACAAAGAGATGAGTTTTTAATATCAGTGAGTAACTTTGTGACTGAAGGAACACAGCATTAACAGAGCACTATAACCATGAACACAACAGGCATGCAGTTAATATACTGTACAGTTAACTGAAGCCTCATACTGAAAGACGTCACTGTGGTACAATGTATACGTGGGAAGAGTCAACTTAGAAGAGCACTCACATTGAAAACCCTTTGTTCATACCTGGATTTGGGCTTTCCATTTCCATCCTCATCACGACGTTTCCCCTCTTCTAAGGGTTTGAGGTTCTGCAGTGGGATCACCTCTGCATTCCCGTAGCCACTGAAGGTGACGGCTGCCGTGCCGTTCTCTCCGTCTATCTCCTCAATCTCAGCCTCATACAACCTGCCAAAGAATCACGTCTGTAAGCAGGTGAGTACGAGTCACACTCAAGCCCTACTTAACAAGCAAAGCTTAAGAATAATGTTAATGTGAAATATAGATGAATAGGTGATCCTACATGGGGCACGGTCACAGTGTTTTGTATGATTATAGTTTACCTCAAGAATATGAATTTCTAAAAACTGACTGTTGCTCCCCTTTAAGTCAAACATTCTCTCTCTCAATCTCCACTGTGAACTATCTAATACAACAAAAATAACCATTAAAATATAGTAATCCTGCATAATGCGGGAAAGATTTTGCAGAGCCAGCCCCACACACACCAAAACGCATTCGCTAACCTTGCTGCTCTGATTGGCAACCACTTAAAAAACACTCAGCTGATCACAGACCAGTCTTCTCTTTAAACAATGAATGGAATCAGTTTCTCACTGCTGTTAACCTAGTAGTTGTTGACAGAAAGTATATTTAAAAAGGAGAATATTGGCATCATTTAGAGTTACACCCTGTCATTTTAAAAAACTTTTTAAAGAGTTTGTAAGGCGACATGTTTTTGAAGGATTATTTTCTGGCGGAGACTTTCTTCCTGTGGGTGTCAGGTGATTGACAGTGAGCAGAGTGAAACGTAATGCACGCATTGGTATGAAAACACTCAACTCTGGCACAATGAAGTAACGATGAAACAGAGGAACTTTGAAAATTTAGGCTTTGTGTCAACTGTGATGGATTATCTAGGTCGGGATATTTTCTCAAGTCTATGGAAGTTGTTTTTCATACTCTCCAAAAATGAATGGCAGAAAATGTGTTGCTCTGAAGGTAGGAAAACAAGCCTTGATATCTCCAACAATGCTGACTGTTTGTAGATGCAACCAGAAATAATCTAAAGGAGAGGGGCAAACTAGACAACTGGCAAAACAAACAACAAAAAAACACTGGTGTTATCCTTTAACTTTGCCAGACACATCACCCAAGTTTTATCAAAATCGGGGCAGTATTTACTGAGATATGGTGTACAAGTAAGTTACCCACGGACAAAGCCCAATTCGTAGCAGCCCCTATCCCAATTTCATCCGCAACAGCTCATCCATCCATCCTCAAATGACAGTGCTATAGGATAGGCTGCTGCATGTAGTGTTTTCAGTGAGAAGAGGCTGGTGACACTCACTGTCCATCCTGAGTCCACACAGACATACACCTGTCCCCCACTTTCCAGCTGTGCTTCAAGGGAGCGGCATCTGCGCTGTTGGCACTAGTAGTTCCTTCGGAGGGCTGAGAGGTCAGGAGGTCTTTCGTCAACTCGATGACTTCCTGAGGAAAAGAGAATCAGCAGAGGGAGTTAAGATGTTCATGGAGAGCATGTTACTCAAGTAGACTGTAAATTCATTACACTGATCAGTCTCTCTCTCTCTCTCACACACACACACACACACCTGTAAGTCTTTCTGTAGCTTGAGAAGGTCTTCATTTTCTGTGTCGGTAGATAAGGCAGCTTCCACTTGTTGCAGTTGGGCTTTGTAGCTGCTCAACTGTTTCATCAGGTCGTCTGACATCTGTGTGATGACAAAGAAGAAATAGTTAGCCTCGGTAGCTAACGTAACTATTAACGTTATCGGCACACATGATAGCTAGGCGAAATGCACACAGCTTCAGTTAGCTAAGGTTAGCAGTAAGCTAAGGTTCGAATCAGGTATGTTTCTCGTCTCGTTTCAACTGGTCGCAAAGCTAAAGCACTAAAGCACGAAAATAAATCATGTTAGTTATAACATTTAGCTCAGAACGGTTAACGCGAGATCCCCTTGCGCTCGTCAGGCCCTCTCCCGTCGACGTAAATTAAAATGTTGCATGGTACGCTCGACGGCTAACGTTAGCTATAAACGACGAAGGAGCCATCACAAATACAGAATTAATTACACTTCAAAACATGTCTCGTATACAATCTTACCTCTGTATAGTTCTATTTGACGAATAAATACGATAAACAATCAGATATTAACTCAATTGTATCACAAAATGACTGCCTAATGACAAACAACAGAACGCTCGTCTTCCCCCAAACACAAATAGCCAAACGGAAGCCTGTAGAATCTCGTTAACATAAGCCCCTCTCGCGATAACACTGCAGATGCCGTTATGCCTCTGTCGTGTCCAAGATGGCTAGAGGAGAGAATTTTGACTTGTAAACGCTAGGGGGGGACGTTAACCTAAGCCTGCACGATATTGTAATTGCCTTTTCTGTCTACTGCTATTTCTCATAAATATTTACCTCTATGAGCTGTGCGCTGTGTTCCGTCAAATCAATAGAATACACACTGATAATAAGTGTTATTAATAATAGATTGGATTTAGACATGCGCTTCCGAATTACAAACTGGATCAACACATTCCCAGCGACCACGTTCATGTCGACCCTCTGTAAGTGTGTTCTCTTTGATTGAATTTTGGTGTTTGTCCCACAAATTGCCAGCAGATGGGCCTGCATCCTAACCACATGGTAGTCAACTCAAAAGACAAAAGAATATACATAATTTATCTGCGTGCAAAGTCTGAATTAAGTCCCATGGTCTCTCATACATTTAGGTATTGGTTTTCATCAATGGAGAGAGCAACCATATCAAATAAAAATATGATTTTTGAATAAGCCTGTCTGTTGGGACTGCAGCCCAGATGCTTACAGTCTTTTAGGGGAGAGAGTGTTGGTTTATCACTCCATTTATTCACGGGTAAATCAGTAATGGCTCTCTTTTGAGATTCAGTCTCTATGGGGAGGGAAATTTGTATTACTGCCCCCTAATTTCCTAATTTCACAATTGCAGAATTGTCCCCCGAAACAGTTGGCATCATGGAAAAAAGGGGGGAAAAGAGAAACCATGATATCATGGTGAAAATCACCCATAATACCCTACATTTGCCTATCACTCCTGCTAGATGTCACTAAATGCTAGTTGAGCTTCCCCTCTTCAAGCCAGACAAGTCAAAGTTAAAGAATAGCCTACAACTGCAGCACAGAGAATATAACTGTGATTGCTGAAAAGAAAGGCGAGCAAAGTTGTGCTATGTAGGCTACAACAGAACATAACATAGGTTTTGTGCTATTTATGTGGCAAACTCACTGCATGTAGGCAGGCTCTTCCATCGGGTGAGTAGAGAGCAGCATGAAGATACACTAAAACCCCAATATATCACTTTATGGACACTAACCTATACCCTTTTGATAATCTTATGAATAAGGACAAAAACATTAATACTGCAATACAAACTCTTTATACTATATGATAATAATTATTTAGATTTAGGCTACATAGTCACAGTGAATGGTGCTATCTAATCACACAGTTATATAATAATCCTAAACAGTAGGATTAAGTAGGATAAATGGTAGCTTATATCAAACAATATGTATTGGCATTGAATGCTGGCTTGTCTGTGATGAAGCTGCTACTTTAGGCAAAAGAAATTGTGTTTCCTGTGTGGCATGTTGTCACAAGCACTGCAAGCTGCTACTGTGACCAAATATCCAGCACATACTTTAATTTAGCCTCACATATTCAGTCTCAAGTGATAGATAGCCCTTGCCTGCATATGCCATACAGCACCACTTGCTTGCAATATAACAAATTTAGGACAAGCCTGCTAAAAGTTAAAATTATTATATTTGTGTATCAAAAAGCACCCATTCATTTCTGTTGAAACTACTTTGGATCACCTCTTATCAAGAAAGCAAACATTGGCATAGCTGAAACGTTTGCTCTTACAGGTGTGACTGCTGTATAATGGCCGATCCCTTCAACAACTCGCCCTGATCTCTCCTATCGAGACATTATTTTAAGCTATTTCTCTGTCATGTTATTTCTCCACATTTTGTCCAGTCTGAAATAAAGCATAGTCTTAAAACCCACTGCAATTCAATAAGCTATAGGTATTACTTCTATAAATCAGAAATATTGTTAATGTCATTACCAGCCACTGCTTTCGTGCTCTGGGAGTGACAGTAAATTGCCTCTGAATCTCCAGTAGCAGATGAACTCCGCCCATTACCGTTCCCACTGATATACTGGAGCCAGCATCACAGATCCTCAGCCTCAGATCAAGCCCATATAAAAGACGTACTCCCCACTTCAGCCACAGCAGATGAAAAGATCTGCCTGAGCCAACACTTTCAGGGATACAAGGGATATATTCTCTGTATGGCTGAATCCCACTCTGTGAAAAGTCTTGCAAGGGACCTTTCGGCGAGTTTTTAATCAAAAAGGTTGGTGGATTAAGATTTTTTTTTTTTAAAGAATACACAAATGGACCAAACATCTGATGCTTGAAACTGGGAATAAATGAATGTTCCCTTTGTTTTTTCTTCTTGTTTTTTTTTATATATATATATTTTGCTTGTGATTTTGTCTATTGGTGTCAATTTTTCTGACTGACAAAGAGGAAAGAAGTGCAAATCTCTTCAAACAATGTCTTCCAGTGAGCAAAATGAAAAGACACTTCATTCTGTGATGCTGTGCTCCTGAATGGATTACATTTATGGACTGCTGGTGAGCACAGTCTCCAGAGCTCCAAACCAAACACTGTCCGGCCAAAATTAAGGACGCCACAGATCATCCTGATGGGTTGTGATAATTTAACCAGTGGAAATGGGACTTTGCCAAGCAGGCACCCTTATACTGTCCAGACCTCTGTGCCTCTAACAATACTGGTGGGTATCCTGATTCTACTGACCGTGTTTGGCAATGTCCTGGTGGTGATTGCGGTGATCACTAGTCGGGCCTTGAGAGCGCCGCAGAACTTGTTTTTAGTCTCACTGGCATGTGCAGACATCCTGGTAGCCACTTTAGTGATGCCATTCTCTCTGGCTAATGAGCTGATGGGCTACTGGTACTTTGGTAAAGTTTGGTGTGAAATCTACCTGGCTTTGGACGTGCTCTTCTGCACCTCGTCCATCGTGCATCTGTGTGCCATCAGCCTGGACAGGTATTGGTCCATCACTCAAGCCATTGAGTATAACCAGAGACGGACGCCGCGCAGGATTAAATGCATAGTGTTCATAGTTTGGGTGCTGGCTGCCATCATTTCATTCCCACCGCTCATCACCATGGAAAAGGAAGGGGACAAGCAGGACGGCCCCACTTGTAGAATTAATGACAAGAAATGGTACATCATATTCTCCAGCACCGCCTCTTTCTTCGCCCCCTGTGTCATCATGATTCTGGTGTACCTTCGAATTTACCAGGTCGCCAAGAAGAGAACCAGAGCCCCGCCAGGCGAGAGGAGGCGAGAGAACGGCAACTCGGATGACAGGCGGTGCGGTTCGGACCCCCTGGAGAGAAAAGATGGAGAAGGAAGGGAGGCGGGCGAGGGGGGAGGCGGGGAGGTCAACGGGGTGGATGTGGAGGAAGAGTGCTCCTCGTCTGATGGGAATGAAGCCAGCCTATGTTCCCTGAAGAAGATGAGGGGTATGAGAAAGACCAAAGTGACTCAGGTGAAGCCTGGAGAAACCTCCCCGAAGGGAGACGCGCAGCCCTGTGTGAAAGTGAGCAGGTGGAAGGGAAGGCAGAACAGAGAGAAGCGCTTCACGTTTGTTCTGGCTGTGGTCATGGGAGTGTTTGTTCTCTGCTGGTTCCCCTTTTTCTTCACCTACACGCTCACTGCTGTGTGTGACTCCTGCTGCGTCCCGGAGACATTGTTCAAAATGTTTTTCTGGTTTGGTTACTGCAATAGTTCACTAAACCCAGTTATATACACCATATTCAATAATGACTTCAGGAGGTCTTTCAAAAAGATCCTTTGCAAGTCGGACAGAAGAGGTTTATAAATATGTTTGTTTTTTTGTAAACATTTCAGAAAAGCTTTCATTTATCACCACAATTTTGGTCATTTTACACTATAAGGCTCCTTGAATAAACAGTCTCCTATGAATGTAAATATTACCTGAAAAAGATTTTGTGAAATATTATTAATATTTGAAATATGTGAACTGTAGCACATTTAGCTTCTGTGTTTCATGTCATACAGCTGTTTTGTAATATTAAGTCATGCAGAAAATACGTAATGTATACAGTTTGTTTGACAGCTAGTATCAACCCTATATATTATCTATAATGTACTGAACTTGAAGTTTATAACTTGATGTTGTGGGACTGTGACTTCATGCATGATGCTTTTCTATAGGTATGCCATGTATTATGTAACAGTGTTGATGCTTTATCAGGGACCAGATGTTTATGGTATCAGTATATATACACTTTCAAATGGATGTCATTGTGAAGGGAATTGATTGTATGATTTACATGGGGATAAAAGGCAGTTGTTGAGGACCCACACCACTTATTTACAGTAGCAAGTATTGCAAAAGGTGAATGCCAAATTGTGATAGCAATACTGGTGACTCCAGATATATGGTGTGTGTGTGTGTTTATGTGTGTGTTGGAGTGGTGAGGAGGTGGGTAACGATCTGGCATGTTGGCTTTTTTACAGAGCTATAGAACATTTATGATGGACTGCCATACTCTCACTCAACACTATTTGAGTCAGTCTGGATTACGGGAAAAGGGATAGCTATCAGATCTTTATATATCATTGTTGGTACATGTAATGTGATATGTGAGTTTTTTAAAGAATTTTTTTTATAGAAGTCCTGCTTTACTAGACAGTATATGGAGGAGAGCAGTATATCTATCTATCTTCAGGACAGAGACGGGATGACATGTGAGCTGGATTCAAATTCATGATATTCTAAGTAAATGGTTTGAGCCTTAGGCTGCTGAATGCCCAGGATGCCCCTCAATTAGGGCCACTTTTTCAATGTAAACTAGAGGCGTGTTATGTTAATGCGTTACCTGGGAGAATATAAACTGAAGTATTCAACATCTGATTATTGATTATAGAGGAAGACTGTGGTGTTGGAAAACTAACACCACAGTCTTCTTCGATAATCGAGAAAAAAGGCTACCATATATTAAAAAAATGTTTAGTTCAGGCAATTACGCAGCATCTGTGATACATGCTCACTAAATGTAACTGGATTATTGCTTTATTTCTTCAATTCTATTCAATATCACATAAAAGTTTTAATTCCTTAACACTATCCATGTTGTTGTGGAAAAAATGTTTTCTGGTGTTCACTGCTCAATATTTTAAAATACAGATACTACATCCACTGAAATGTCAATATTTTGTAAACAAAGGTCTTCAGATGGCCAATAACTTTATTAATGTTCCAAACTGAGTTGTAGGTTTATGGCAGAAATTATGCAAGAGAAATGAAATGGTAAAATGCTGCATCTTATTTTGAAAGTAAGTCCCCCCTCACTTGCTCATTGCCATAAAAATTTAATTAATAAAAGACAGACTGTGAAAAACAGATAATGGCAAATGCTATCAAATACAGAACAACACATATTATCTTTGTACAGTAGAAAGGGAAGCGCCTGAACGAATTACACACAAAAAATGTGCCATCCCCCCACCACCCACTGTCCCCTGCTCTCATAATAAGCATGTGAGAACAAGACAATTATAAGAAAGGGAAATTACGCCTTGCAGCTAAGCGTGGCACAACAATACTGAGTGCAGTTTACCATGAATTATAATTGTTCAGTTGGAGATATCATTAAATCCTTCCCCAAAGTCAAACAGAAATCATGCCGCAATACAAACGTGATTGGCCACTGCAAATTACACTCTGAGGTTAATATCCACACAAGCTTATCAATGTGCTGTGTTGCTAGAATGGGTCTGTTATCAACATTTCCCTTCTCTCCTCCTTCTTAACACATTAGCTTACTTTTCACTGTACTACTTATATACTGTATATCTTTGTTCTTTTTTTTCATCAAATAGCCTTTCAGACCAATATTTGTCTGTGACCCTGGAATGCAGCGTTCATAGTCCCTTAAACTCAGAAAACATTTCCAGTGATCCCTTCTTTTAAATAATGGAATAATCCCCATGACTTTCTTTCTGGGACTCTGGTGTTTTGAGATTCCTGTGGTACACATGTCTCGGTTCAGCCATGTTTCCAAGTCTTAAAATACAACATCTATTACTCACCACAAATGGTAAACTATAGACCCATTACTGATAGAGTTCCCACGAAGAATCTGACACGTGAAATATTGATGCTGTAGCCCAAAATGTCACTGACTGTTGGAAAACAAATGGTTTTTGAAATGCTGTGTTACTGAGACTTTATGCAAGACCGATCTATTTCCACAAGGTTGTTTAATCATTGTAAGGCTTTTTATTAGAGCACTGATGCTGACAGATACTATCTGTATGTTTAAATTGTACAGTAGCTGGGTGCCGCTATTAGCCGCCTACACATGTCATGAAAAAGTTGTGGAACCCACTTGATAAATTAATGTTTGTTCCAAAAAGAGATTCCCATCATTTGAAAAATGTAACTCCTACTCTTACAAAACGATTGATGTCATAAAAATAAAACTCACTATGAGTTCTTACTGAAGTTAACATTTTAACTGACATAATCATTTGTGTATGTTTTAATACTGAGGAATAAACATTTGGTAACATAAGGTAACGTTTTGCAAGTAAATTCCTCAAATATTTCTCCTCGGCCCTGATCCAGGAGACATCAACGTAACTTGAATGATGAAAATACAAAATGATTGCCCTCTGAATGCATTCTTTAATCAAAATAACAACTTTAACAGAGTCCGACACTATGCTTGAGCAGCTGTATGCATACATTACAATGTTAAAGCACATATTCAGCAGGCAATACAGAGATTGAATGCCCAAATATTCATATTACTTGTTCAAAGAGAATAAAGAAAACTGTAAAAATCATAAAAATGCACCAAGCTTTGACTTGGCAATATCTCATTATTAGTTTACTGTTATTACTATTGAATTAATCATTTATAACTGAATATTTTGTGTCATGTCTACATATAATGTTTCAGTGGCATGAATTACATTTCCCCTTGATGATCTCATATCTCATTCCACATCCATGTACATTCTGGTTGGTTACAAATTGCGCAACTATTGCTATTCTCAAAGTGCACACACACACACACACACACATCCACTTTTGCTGTCTGCTGGGACTGCAATCAGTGATTTATTTCCCACTCTAAAGGTCATTTTGAGCGTCACAATTTATGTCTGTGACACCACAGCTTATAAATCTATGCTTTATAAGCTGCTGCTGGCAGGGGTTCCCACAACTTTCACACAGCTCCCCAGTCAGCCTTCTCCATTTCCTCCTGATTCCTCCCGCCTACAACACAATATGTTCTTTTTGAAGCCGCAACTCATGTATCTCAAACAGGATGATGAACTCAAAGGCAATATACGACCAAAGAGAAAAGACTGTTCCCAAAAAATACTGAGAGTCAAGGCAGGATCACACAAAGACTCAGACGAAGAGGCATCAAGACCATACTAATGAGTTTAAATCATTGCCAGTGATATATAGAGTGAATTTTAATTGAATGGTGGGTCGTTTATTATGGGTAGAGTACAATATGTCATGCAACGTGAGGTGTATCATACTTCCTCTCTCTTGAACTGATAAGGAGACAAGATAATCAAATTACATACTGAGGGATGTAGGCAGCAGGAGGATCCAGTTTAATTTGCCTTATGTAATCTCATTCTCACTCTCTCTCCTCCTCTGTCTCACCATTGCATCTACAATGGAGATTTAATAGAATGAAAAAGCCTATTTTAAACTCTGGTTTCTGAATGCATGTAGTATTAAAAATGTGCATAAATATTTAACTACCATCCTTCTAGCTATCTAAGTAACCGTGAGGAAGATGGCTGCATTTATGCAAGATGTACAAATCTTCAAATGACCTGCCATGTCAATGAGAAAACTGAAAATATGGTTATTTATATACAATGCCCTCTGACTGGTGAGATCGCACCTATAAAGAGACGTTTCAGATCTCGCTTCCTTGAGAAAGACAATGAGTGTGATTAGTGTCAGGGATGAAGAAATCTTACTAGGTTCTTGCATTTCCTTAGCTCATCACAAGAGCAAAACATGCCTGTCTGAGAGCGGCTTATGACCCTGCTGGGAGTGAGGACCCCATCGGGATTTGAGAAAGCCATGGAGCATGGCGGATGTGGAATTAACCAAGGATAACAAACCTACCAACAAATGGTAGGTCACTCTCTGGGACAGCCAGTATAGCCTTTATTCATTCATGTCTTCATTCAATCAGATTTTCCTTCTGACCATATGGAGATGATACAGAAAATGAAACAGTGGTTAAATTATACAATTTTCCTTGTTCAAGCTATTCAGTTTTTGTTAAGAGAAAGCTTAATAAAAAAAATCATCAGATTAAGTTGATATGAGTATATTTAAAAAATGTTCTGCAAAACAGTTAATCTCTTATTGGCATCATACAATGCGGCATGGCCTTCTGTTATGTTGGGATGAGCAAGGTTTAAAATGTTAGACCATAATGCCATCTAATGTTCCTGCAGGAGTTTCATTCAGTCACTATAACTAGGTTATTCCTTTTCAAGCACACGAGGTGCCAAGCTTTTTTTGGCTGTACTCTGCCTGTTTTCATCTATTCATTTTGAGTGCATTAAAACGCATCTCTAAAGTTACATTTAATAAACAACAAAATGTTTTAAAGGATATTCTGAACTTTTCTGACCCTAGAGCCTGTCTTGTAATAACAGATGCCTCTCTGTATGTGTGTGTGTGCATGTGTGTGTGTGTGTGTGTGTGAGAGAGAGAGAGCGAGAGAGAGAGAGAGAGAGAGAGAGAGAGAGAGAGGTGGGTGGGGATCTGGGTGAGAGGTTAGAGGCTGAGCTGCTGTAAATATTCCCATGGCTGGGACAAAAGCTGAAAGTAAGGGACTTACTTATGAATGAATTATTTGAGCACTGTGTAATTATGATAGTGATCATAGCCTTACTTAGAGGGAAATAAGGATTTGGTCCATACCTGTAAGTTCTTACTAGTTTGAAACCACTGATTCTCCTTATTAATCATCATCATCAGAAGTAGAGACTCTCTGCCCTGGGCTCACTGGGTGAAACTTGTTACCAAGTACCATCTACAACAAGGCTTTCTGTTCTCTGTAGCGAATCCTCATTGAAACCACACAAAGCTCTGGCAAATCTCCCACTCCGGACACCATAATTCTTCCTTAGCCATCTTGCCCTGTCTGCGCTATCGATCGTATCCAATTCCAGTCTGGCCTTTTCTTCTTCTCTGCTCAAGCTTCTCCACAGCCTTCCGCCTGCCCCCGTGCTGCTGGACCACGTCTACCTTTTCTGACCAGACTTCCCTCCACACCTGCACAACTACACACTTACATGAACACACACACACACACACAACACATACACAGACACCTGATCAAGCTCCCTATCATTGGTGTACTTTATCACTGTCCTCAGCAGCCAGCTGTGTTGGACCACGATTCATCCCTCAGTATGCTGTCAATTAACACACATACACACACACAGAGCAAGCTGTGTCACACTATCGACTGTAAATTACCTCTCCATGGGCTTTCTGCTGCTCCTTTTCACCCTCGCCATGTACTGCTGGGTTGTCAACAGTGTTGTTCTTTTTTTATCTCCTTCTGACAGGTTCTCAGGCTGAATGAGGCAAATCTGAAAAGAATCGTTCAACTGCTTAATCCACTACTGCCATGTTTCAAGCTAATGCTGACATCATAAGTCACAGTGTTGCTGAATTATTTAAGCGAAAATATCACTTAATTGATGGAGATGGAGTAGATGCAGATGGAGTAATATTTAAGGGTATTATTTGATGTACAAATAATGTGAAAGGGCATCTGGGATGGTTGCAGACGTATTGAAATAGAATTGCTTATGCAACAATACAATATATAAAAAATAAAGCAAAATGAATTCACTGTCATTACATTTTCCAATCTAAACTAATATAGTGAATTATGACTTTGTATTTAGCTGTGATATGGTTTTGATTGTATTTTTGTTGTTGATTTGCTGTTGATTTATGTATGTTGTTTGCCAACAACTTTTATATTTGCCATGATGCTGCTTTCATGGTCAGGTTACTCTTGGAAAAAATGGTACTTAATCTCAATGGGACGTACCTTGTATAACAAAGGTTAAATAAAAAAAAAAATAAGATGGAAATATGTGTGCAATTTCTGAAATGAATAAAACACAGCTTCAGTCATTTGGGGATGGGGATTAGACTATACAATACAACAGATGGTGTCTGCCATACTGACATACTGTGAGTGAAATCTCTCCTTATGAGTTTCCCTTAAGATTTGAACATATTTAGGGGCGCCCCGGTGGCTCACTGAGTAGAGTGCGTACCATAAGGCTCAGTCCTTCCTGCAGCGACCCGGGTTCAATCCGGCCCGCGGTCATTTGCTGCATGTCCTCCCCTTTCTCTCTCCTATACCTTCCTGTCTCTCTCTCACACTGTTGCTATCAATAAAGCATAAAAATGCCTAAAATAAAAAAAGATTTAAACATATTTGGAGGTAAATTTTTGAGTTGAGCAAGAGCTTCATCCTCACAGGTCCTCTAAATACAAACCAGGCATTCAAATTTGAATTACTGATGAGTGTCATTTGTAAAGTGTCTGCACTATCATGCTGCATTGCCTTAATGGAAAGTGTCATTATGTACGTCAGTCTCAAGCTATGTATCATTTTTTTTTACCATCGCATCAACATACAATTCTGATCATCCTACTTTATTGCAAAATTACACTGAATAAATGTTTTGTTAATAAATTTACAACACTTCATTTTATAATTTCAATAGAGAATTGGGACTCTCTTTTCACCATGATGTAGTGGCAATAATGATGGGAAATTAGGCAGAGGTGACAGGTCAGACAGTATTCCCTTATGATTGCCGACTTGACACGCTCATGAAAAAACGTCACTTAGTGTGCGTTAGCTTGGAAGTCTTAAGAAAACAGCTAACAGCTAAGATGCCCCATCACAAAAGTGGTGGACAAAACAGTGACAGGTTCAGTATTAAGATCCAAGACACCCAAGAGAAAACCCAGGCTTGCACTAGGACCCAGGAGGAAAGGGGAGTGCAGAAATAGGAATTGAAGACTATCACTGTAATTTCTAATGACCAAATCAGCTGCTATGGTTGTGATGTTGGGGACTTTATAGGGAAGAAAATGTTTTTATTTTAAACTCAACGGGTTAATTATTAATTACTATCATTATCATAATGTTGTTTTGAATATGTTAATGAACCACCAAATGGCAATTGTATTTTGTTGTACTGGCTGTGAAGTATTGTGGATACGCACCATATGGGACAAGTCTTTATCATGTAGCTATTTGTTGCAAATATTATCTCTCAAAGTACATTTTCGTTTTATATTTTGAGTTTTATTATCCACCAATCTGCCATTCAAACCTGTGATTTTTGCTAAATGTAGCTTCAAAAAACAGCTTTCAAAATATGGACTGGAAAGGGTTAAATGCTGTCAAATACAGATGGCACCATGGTGAGCTACAATGACCATGATGCATTTCATCTATGACAGAGCTTGGACAGAGTGTTGCCTTGTAGTTTTAGGTTACTTTTAAATCCTTCTTTTCTTATTCTTCTTCTTTAAATGAAAGCGTTTCCAATTATTTCCTTCATTGATGCCCATGACAACATTCAGATAAAGGACAACTTCATCTGCACCCAACACACTAAGGTCATTGTATACAAATACTTGTATAACATAACAGACCATAATAACTACACATTGAATACCGCATGTCTTTTACAGAAATGACAAAGGCACACGCACAAAGCAACCATATATGATGAAATTACACAACAGAACTAAACACAATCTATGTACTTATTTTGAATGCATACAGGAGACAACAGGCAACACAACCTTGAATTAATCATGTTTACATTATATTATTCAGGGAATGGAAGACTTCAATCAAATCTAGAAACTACTGTAACATCTAGATAACTCCTCCCCTGGAAAGTAAAAAATAACACACTGAAAACCTGCCATCAACCAAAACACAACATATGAACAACAGCAAAATGATAGTTTTAGATCAATAACAATTCCTTGATCAAAAACCTATCAACTCCAGCTTCCATTTATTATGACTGTGGCTATAGATGGAACATGGTATTGTTTGAAAGTTACCCAACTCATGATGTAATCTTCCTTTATGAAACAATATTTTGGTCTTCGCATTATATTTTGGTGAATGGGTGTAGAAACATCTACGCTGATGAAAATCTGTGCCTCTCTCTCTCTCTTTCACTCACTCTCTCTCTCTGGGGGAAGAGGGAAAGGAATGAGTATGCCATGCTTTTCAAGATTCACCCCCTCTGAGACTAAAATTAAGCTAAGTTAGATGGGACAGTTTTAACTGCTGTGTTCATCATAGATGGGGTGGGTACTGGGTGGGTGGGTTTGTTGTTTAATGGATACAACCTCAAGAGCCATACTGTTGAGCTGTTGAGAACAGCTGGCGATTTCCTCTTGTAAGTGGCTGATGGTGCGCACTGTGGGAGATGCAGCTTCATGTATGTCTTTTAACACCTCAGCATGGTGCTGCTTCAAGCGCCAGTTCAGCTGCATCCTGCAAGTCCTTTTGTGCTCCTTCATGATGTGTACCATAGTGTACAGGGTTAGCGCGGAGTATTGTAGTATCTTTAGGGAGGGTATTAGATATATTATTTAAACTTGTGTGAGCTAGTTGACAAGTAGACCGTTCAAGTACTCTGACGCTGTCGTAAGTCGTATCTGTTTTTTCTGTAAATACGATCTGCTGACATGGGAAAAAACGCTCATGTCAACTTTTCTGTATATTCAGGTTCAAATAAATAAGGTCGACCAAAGATCTGTTGTTCCTCTTCTCTATCAAAGTCATCTGACATTTTTCTTCTTTGTTTGAAAGTTAGGTTTGTAAGAGGTTAGCGTCACTTGGAGCAGAGCTCTTGCTGTTTGTGTGAAGTAGACCTCTGTGTAGGCGTGTAAACACACAAATGGGGAAAGGTCATGCGTTCACGTCAAGTAGAGCACGTCAGGAACAAGCGACGTGGATGCATGCAAGCACGAACACTTTCCAAAACAGCGGTTTAAGTGAAGACTTGCGCTAAATACTGGTGTAAATATAAGTATTTTGGACTCATAGTGTAATCGTTTGGCTTCAGAACACTTGGATTATGCTGCACGAGCTGCTGGGAGTGATTTTATGGTCAAATTTTACCCTTTTTGGAACTCTACAGAAGCAATCCCCGGCCACTTCTGTAGTTTTGGAGAAGGCTGACATGGAGCTGCGCAACTCGCTGTGTGTCATGTGCACATACAAACTTAAACAGTTTTTGACTAACATGAGGATGCGAAGATATTGAAAAAACATGTATTCAACTACTACAGGCAAGAAGAAAGTGGATGTGTACTAAACAATGAGAGCAAGCATTTCAAAAGGCAAAGAAAATAACAGCCTTCTGACACAGTGACACACTTTGACCTACAGAAACCTGTGAAGGTAGTTTGCAATGCCTCGCCATATGGAAATGGTGCGGTGATGTCACATGTTATGGAAGATGGAAGTGAATGCCCAGTATGTACGCCCATGTTACAGCTGCTGCATTTTTGCTGTTTGTTTGTCTAATCCAGTGAGCTTTCCATACACAGTGTGTCCCTTCCCACAGGTAGAGCGGGGGAGAGCAGGGCTTCTGTACCAAATATTGCGAATGATGTCATCTGGAAACTTCTATGAATTTGAGCAGCCAATAGCTACTTTGATTGGAAAAGAGTTGGCAACAGTGACCAGCACCGGCAACATCTACCTAGCATCAGACCAAGACCTGTAGAGTCTGACCAAACCTCTAAGACATACGATGGAGACACAGGTGTTAAACACATAGGGAAGGTGTAACGTTGGTGTAATGTTTTCACATGAGTTTAGCGTGTAGCATTCATGTAGCTTTGGCTTTGAGTGTAAATTATATCTGTGCTACACAGGCTATACCAAAACCGGGGAACCATGGATGAATTTGTGTCCTCATCACTAAATGGGTAAATTAACAAATGGGCCAATTTTGAAAACTCAGTATTCAGTATTAACTTGTAGACCACTAGACCATATGTAATTCTTTAGCTCTCCCAGTATAACAATTATATAGTTTCTCTGAGAATAGTTGGCAACCCACTTGGTCCTAGCTTCATCTCAGTGTAGTAAAAATAATTTTGTAAATGAAGCCAGTTATTTATTGAACAGTATTTAATTAAACATGGAAGTAAAAAGTAAAAGTAAAAAGTTGTATAAAGCCTACTGAAATTCTTTAACTTAACCTATAAATGTTCATATCTTAGTTGTGTTTTTTTCACAAAACTCCCACAATCCTCTTTGTAAATGATTTTAACCGTCAACACACGACAGGAGTTCGTACTTCTGGTGCTTCATCCATAGTTTGCATGGACTGCCGAGTGATGTACGGTGATATATAAATCTTTAGATGATTGTAAGACAACACATACTCTGGCTTTGTAATAAATCATGTTGTATAAGCAGTGTTGTTGTATAAGCAGTGCTTCTATGTAGCCTAATGTACGCTATAAGCTATTTTTGCTAACGGTTTATTTGCTAACGTTAACTAGCAAGTGAAGTAGCCTAACGTTACTATACAGGCAGCTGATAAACTGGGAGCCAGAGAGCTGAGGTCACATTCAAACAAATTCAGTAGAGAATGTAGATTTGTCCCATTTGCATTGCAGATTATAGCCAACACTGAGTACAACATACATCCATTCAGATTAACATGTATGTACCTACACAGCAGGTGAATTTGTTTACATTGATCTATCATACAAAGTTAGCTTATGTCTTTTTGCAAAATGATTTACCTTATAGGTTACTCTTTTGTCTTTGTTTTTCAGATTTGGACCCAATAGTAGTGCACTGGATATTTTCAGGTACAGTGTGGTTTGTCCATCATGAAAGGAAAAACATCACCAGGAGGAGCTGGAGGAAGTTTCTCGGGGAAATGGACATCTAGGCCGCTCTGCTTGCCCTGTTCTCATCATTACCTTGACCTGGGGAACCAGTAAGAAAATGGGATGGATGAATGAATGGACAGACGTACCTGTGGGTAGGTCTGCAAAAAACATATTGCTGAGCCACTAAAAGTAGAGTAAAGGTGGAGTCAAGGCAGAGTCAGGTGGATAGGTATACATCAGGTACAGGGCAGATAGGTTTAGGATGAGTTTGTTCCATGGTCATAGAGTTTGTCCTTGTGAAGACAGTTCATGTTGGACTTGTACCTTGCTTGTACCATGGTTTGCAGACCTCTTGCTCCTCAAAAAGGGCAGCCTCCTATGCATGGGTTGTTCCATCGTGTGGCTTGATTATTAGGCTGTAGAGAATGGATTACTGAATTCCCGAAAAGAAGAACTAACAGTTAACGTTACTCAGAATACAGCTGAGTTTCCGAGATTAGCACACTGTATAGCCTAGCTGCTAGTCAGTATCCACTGAGTGGACTGATAACGTTAATATTAACTTTTTAACTCTGACTCTGAATGTTTGCTCCCTCAATCCAGATTAATATTGAAAATATTTTCAAAGAAGGAAAAGGACTGGTCCTGAGGAGGAGCAGGGACAGTCTGGACCAGAGGAGCTGAGCAGTAAAACAGAGTAACATTAGATAATAATGTCAAAGGCTGTAATGTAACGATGTAAAGATCCAGGTGAGACTGACAGCACAGAGAGATGCAGCAGGGCAGAGGGGCAGAAAGCTGATTTCTCTGTAAAAGGAGTCTCATTTCTATTCTTCACCTTGTAGACAAAAGCAAGCAACAAACAGAACAGTGTAGCACTGTTTATATTTTTAAGTTATGTTATCTTTGACACAAAGTACTTTAGATATATACAGGTTAGTTATTTGTTTGACAAATGGAACTATTTAAAATGGAGTACATTAGATAATTTTTCAGCCATCCAGGTAATGGGATCCTTTATTGATATTAGCCTATATATTGACAATATAAGAGAATACAAGAATAAAAAGGCACTCAACCCCCCCTCCC
Source organism: Centroberyx gerrardi (assembly GCF_048128805.1). Lineage (NCBI taxonomy): Eukaryota > Metazoa > Chordata > Actinopteri > Beryciformes > Berycidae > Centroberyx > Centroberyx gerrardi. The sequence goes on from NC_136011.1 coordinate 17,862,558, forward strand.
CCCCTCTGTTGCCAACCCAACTACCACCACAAATACATTCGAATTCTGTGGGAAAAGACTAATATTGTTGGAGATGTTATTTTTTATTAACTTTATCCACTCCCTGATCCTTTTCTAATACCACTGGCATTTAGCTTTGTTTTGCTTTATTAATTTTTTGTCTCGGTCTCAGTTGATGCAAAACAGGATGAGGCTTTCTCCTGTGTAGCGGATGATACTGTATCTCTGATAATGGCAGATTATGGTTATCTGTGGTTATCTGTGGTTATCTGTGGTTGACTTCCTGATGCTCATTTCTGGTCTAGTTTAATGGCCTGAAGGGAGACTTCCTTCCTGGGCTTTGGTGAACATTTTGTACATAGTAAAGTTTCCTATATGTTGCATCATATTATTTCCTCTGGATCCCCTTTACCTTACAATAATAATTATTTATTTTTGATATGGATGAGCACCTCTCCCTTTATATATAGTCTATATACTTGTATAATAATGAGGCTGTGTTTGAGCTGCTTCCAGTCAGTTTTGTAAAACTCTGTTGGTCGGGCAGCTCCAGATTTTACATCTTGATATAATCATAGGTTTAAGTCTTAGTTCTTTGATTTATGGCTTATTGGTCGTACTGTCCCGAACCATAAGTATATGAACTCTGAAATTCAGTGGTATTCCCAAGACCAGCTGTACACTGGTCTTGTGAACTCATACATGGGGCAAAGTAAGTTGTTTGTGTTTTGGTATGTTACTTTATCAGTGCTTTGCTGTATCTCTTCCATTAGATTCTGTGCTGAGCTGTGAAAGCTTTTGGTAAAAGCCATGTGGTACACTTGAAATGGTAAATAGTTCAGTGTCGTGATGGAGGGGCATTATCATAACATTGTAGACAGCATTCATTGTGGTACCAATGCCATCTGGTAAGAGCACTCTTGTGATGAGTGCTGGGATGTGGAGCAGAACACAACATCTACTGTACTTAGCAATATTACTGCCAATATTGCCTCCATTATAGACGCTGACAACACTGAATGAACATGAGGAAAAACTTAAGTCAACAGAAACAGTTGCAATTTTGGTATCCCATATTATTAGATATATTACTGTTGTGATATACTCTTTGAACTTTTCATTCAAATCGCATTGAGCACCATAGACATCACTTACATATTTTAACACATGTTGTACGGCATTCATCACCAAAGTGCTGAAAATGATGGTTTCAACAAGAGGTTTGGCTATTGGAATATTATGCCATGATTAGATTCATATTTTAATCTTCTGTAACCTTTCATAAAGGTCACTTACTCTTGAGGAAATATCTAATCATTTTTGTCCTCTTAAAGTAGCCTATTAGCAGTATATGTTAACTCGAGCGTTCATCCTCTAAGGTCTCTATTGTCTTTTTTTTTATATCTCCAAAACATGTCATGACTAACATAACACATTACTATTTTATGAAGCAGACCATACTTTTTTCTTTTTAACTTTTTTACAGTTCCATACACTATGTCATTCTCTCTGATATTGGGAAATGGTGATTACCTACGCTCATAATGCCATAATCTGTAAAGTGTCTACTCTGATCTATCTTAGTTGGTTTACTGGTGAATTTTCAACTGATGAAGGAATAATGTGGTGCAGTGCGACAAAGGTATTTTTTCTTCACTGCTAGAGTGAAGAGAATTTCAAATGGCTCTCTCCATTCCTTGCTTAATTAATATGTGCCTCTTTCAGACCCTCTATATATAATGTTCACTCAACTGTATGACAAAAGGGAGAATATGATCCTAGACAATGACTTACAGTACAAGATAAAAATCTTTATATAAATGGTTACAGAAAATAAGACCCAAACAAGATTGCCATCCTAAACAGAATCTCATTAATATTGCTTATTTGTTCAGGCTCATTTGTCGCAAGGAGGAAAACTGCAGGAGAAAAATTTTTGCTAACCCAGGATACCCAAGTAATTTATTTTGTTTGTGAAATAATGTGAGCACCATACTCCACTGTAAACCGTAGGCTACTAGGAAGGAGAAGAATGATAACCCCCCCCCCCCCTCCTTAGTTGCAGATGTGATTTAATTTTGCAAGAACAATCAGCCATACTAATCTCCATGGTAGCTAGTGCGCGGAACATAATTAATTTTGACAGCTTCTAATTTGATGTCACTTCTTGAAGAAATCATAAGCAATAAGTGAATCTGTTTTACCTTGTCAAAATACAGCACCTCTGGGTATATCTCATGCCAATATAAACACCTCTTCATGTTTCTTCCTAACACCCTGCTTCATCACATTGATCCAAAATGGAATTGTCTCCACAGGATTTTTTTTTTTTAATAAGAGGCCTAAGGTTTCATTTATTACTCTCATTTGTTACTCTGGGTTTGAAGAAATTAAGTGAATTTGAGTCATTAGGAACGCAGTTAATACCATGTTTCTCTGTTCCTGTGGTCATGATTCAAGCAAATTTTTTAACCAGAATTACATTTATTTAATCACATTTGGGTACGCCTTCTTAGGCGTACAGGACACATACAGGACAAAGACTCACTGCAAGAGACAGTCCAGAAAGTACAGTGAGAAGAGTACATTGCTCTAACATGGCCCTGGAAAGAGGGAGACAGAGAGAAGTGTGAGCCATCACTGCCATCTGCAGACAAATCAGTTAAAGTGCTTCAAAAAGTAATTTAAAACGACAAGGTACCATAAGTAGGGAATGTACAGAATCGAGCCTGGGCTAAATGTCAGATTTTGTGAAAATAAAGATTGGTTAAAAGGAAGATAGCATGTCAGCTGACAGCAAAACAATGTGAAGGAAGTTGCTCAAGAAGTGTGTGTGTGTGTGTGTGTGTGTGTGTGTGTGTGTGTGTGTGTGTGTGTGTGTGTGTGTGTGTATGTGTGTGTGTGTGTGTGTGTGTGTGTGATTGGGCAGACAGGAGCCGAGTGTACGTACAGTGCCTGCCCTCTTTTCAGAGCCAATCAGATTTTAGATAAACAGAACATTGCGTCATTGTTATTGTGGTAGCTGGAGCTCCAGCTGGTTATAACAGATTTCGCCACCATTTCGCTTAAATTCACGCATTTAAACTGTGTAACGAGTTGACCCAAAAGTTTATATCACCACGATGTCGCTTCCAAAGGAAACTGCATCTGACGAGAGCTTGCAAGGTAATGTATATATGACAGAGCAGCGGATAACTCGCCAGCTTTAATGCTAACATTAGCAGATAGTTGTGGAAAACACGACGTTCAAAATCAGATGGCTCTGTAAACAGTCTGGTCTGGGGAGTCGGGTAGCTAGCTAGATTGACGCTAATGCTAACTATTTTAGCTTGTCGATTTACAAGACGTTTGGAGAAACATTCTTGTTTAGAAAAACATCCTTGTTTAGAGATCCCTACAAGAGAATAGCTCATCTAGCTAAAGCCTATCATCTAATCATCAGCTAATAAAGCTCATTTGACTATCGTTGCAAAAGGCTTTCAAGGCCAGTAACGTTAGGTGTCCCGTTATTGTTACAGCCTTATCTGTCAATCCCTGCTATGCTTGGCTCTCCCTGTATTTATAACACTGCCAGTAACACTGTACTCGCTCTTATCTGGATACCAAGCGAGTTGTGTATGTGTGTCAAGACTATGCAGTTGATTTGTTTTCAGGTTCCTGGGTTGAGCTTCACTTCCCAGGCTCTCGGGGTTCGAGTCCTCACGGAAGCCAGGAACAAATACCCACATCGAGTCTGGAGGGTGACATGGAGAAAATGCTGCTGGATGCACAGCATGAGTCGGGCAGGAGCAGCTCCAAAGGAAGCTCACAGTGCAACAGGTTTGTGATTTGGGTGTATATTCAGATGTATATTCTGTTAAGCAGATTGTGAACTGTTGATATTTTGTTCTCCCTCAAAATCCTGTCTTATCCTGTCTTAAATCCTGTCTTGAATGTTTCATGTTTCAAAGTTTCCTTTGTGTGTTGCTGTCTGCCTTACAATAGCCCGCTAAGAGCACAGACCCCCCTTCTTCTGTGGAGAGGCTCAGAGGGAAACAGCTCGCAGGTATATTCATTGTGACTACTGACCTGTACGGAAATGTGCCACATGGTTAATATGTTCTTAGATTAAGTCTAGGTCATTTAGCTTGGTTTTATTACATAGCTCACATGCTGTTTTGTAAGAGAGTTTGTTGTTTTCAATGTTTTAGGCCATGAGAACACTAACAGTAGCTAATTATCCGCATTTGGTGTTTTTTTAGTCAGATGAAGACTTCCAAGAGAGAAGACGGGAAGTCGAGAACCTGATGAAGAAAAATGCTGACTGGATCTGGGACTGGTCCAGTCGACCTGAGAACAGTCCACCAAAGTATGTAGGCTGATCGGCTGATTTTGTAGCTCTCAGCATTTGTAGGGACGTTTGTGTAATTTCAATGGAATTAACTTAGATAACATAATTGTAGTAAGGCATAATCACAGGCAAAAAGGTTACCGCTACACAATTATAAAGCATAATAATCACTACCAGAGTTAACAGCCATAGGACTTTATTAAACCTTTCATCCTAATCTTTTTCACAGATTAACCTAAAACATCTACGTCTATTTTACGCAGTGATTTGTAACTGTAATTAATGGAATTTCAGATTCCGTCTGTGTGAGAGTGGTGGTGTTAATGTTATGACATTAGACAGGCACTCATTTATTTTAATGAATTCAAATGAATGAAAAATTGATGTGCCCCTCTGTAGGGAGTTCCTGCTGAAGCACCCCAAGCGTTCGACCTCTCTCAGCATTAGGAACACCAGCGTCATGAAAAAGGGAGGCGTTCTCTCAGCTGACTTTCTGAAGCTTTTCCTTCCCTCGTTAATCATTTCTCACATACTTGCTGTTGGCCTAGGGTAAGTAGCATTGTTTCAACATGATCTAACTTTGGCCATGCACTTTAAAACGTAAAAAGGCTTCAAGGAACCTGTGGGGGGGGTTCTTTCTTTAGGATCCTTGAAGAACCCCTTAAAGGATTCCTCTGTTGTTGATGAAAGTTGGCCTAATTTTCCAGTTTGGCCTTTCTCGCTTACAAAATTGCTGTGGATGTTTACACGCCATTATCACACAATTAGCTAAAATGAAACTGGTGTTCCCTACCTTGTAGATGCCATTCAATCCCATTTATGATATCGCTCATCATTTACAATATCAAATTCAAACTTCAGAGATGTGTAATAACATAATCCATGGAGGAGATTTATGGGTTGAAGGTGTAAGCATAAAATAGTATTATAAATTCATATAATATAGCCTACATTTTATTTGTGAATGAAAAGTAGTACCTGACTGACAAGTTCTGCTTTTGCAAATCAGCGCATGTTCACTTTCACCTGAGAAGTTGGGTTTGTTTACATCAGAAGTCCCGCCTTACACGGCACTTTTCACCAATTGCTAAAGTCCTGCATGGTTTCTTCAAGCCATTCAGCTGTTTAAGAGTGTTAATCTGCCTGAAAATAATCAGTGTGGAATAAGATCGCGTTATCATTTCACAGTTCATCCCACAAATTAGTTGGAGAACTGATAACAAGCTAGTTTGGTTTTCAAAAATTAGGATATTTACATAAAATGCAGGACATCCAAAATATTTATTCTGTTTAAAAGTAAAAATATAAAAACAACAGAAATTTCATAAAGGAGGGATGCCAATCCCTAAATAAACCCTGATGGTACTTCCATAAACCTCTTATCAAATTCAAAGAACTCATTACGGGTATTTTTTCTAGTGAGGAAACGAATTTTGGATCTATCTATAACACAGATAAACCTCTACTTTTAGTATTATTCAGTCAAGCATAATAGCAGCACAGTTTTGGTAATGCATCTTTTTAGGGAAATGACACCTAGAGAGAGTAATTTATTCTATATCTTGTGACCAACACCATCTTGATTATTTTCCTTGTTTGTCCCTCTCCTCTTAGGATATACATTGGGAAGCGCCTGACCTCTCACAACACCTACTGAGCGGGATGGTGATGTGTTGTGACACCTGTCACATTGATGTGACCAGCTTGGCATGCCTTAAAATGGGACTTTCTGAAGATCAAGGGAGATGTGGCCATGTGACACACTCCAATGTGGTTGATTGCCCCCCATGTCACTCATGCTAGCATGGAGCACCAAGGATCAGTCATTGCTGTCTTCCTGCTGTGACTACTTACTTATGTAGACAACAATGACCAATCCTCTGTTCCTTGCTGTAGTCCTCACCCTGGCCTGGTGATGACTGTTGCTGCTTCCTGCTCCTTAAATCTGCACGTTTTGGGAACTGACATGCCATGCCTTGTTCATTTCACAATGAAAAATCACTGTCGTTTAAATATAGCTGCTGTCAGTTGATTCTCGTATATGTCTGGTTTCTTTTACACATGGGCTGTTGATGAAAGCAAATTACGGTTTTTGACTTGTATTTTTTTCCTATGCCCAAGGGATAATTATTAGCCTGGTGTTTAAGTGATTGCCTCCATTAATGACTGCTCAACTTGTTCAAACGCAACATGCAAGAGGAACACTGACAGATATTATAAAAAAAACTGTGAATACGGTAGCTTATTCAACACAATTATGGTCCATGTGCTGTTTTCTTTTTCTCAAGACAAAATAAAGATTGTGTAACCATGTGATTCTAATTATCACTTTCTATGGCCCTGCTGTATTTACACACCAAACAAGAACATGATGCCTGTATCACCATCAAAGATAAGGACCACATGCAGATGAACACAATTATGATTTTATTGAACTTTGGTCAAAATAATAAACAAGTGAATACATTGCCACCATGTTAGGAATCAATGGACAAAGACAATGCATTATTATGTGTTTGTTTTAATGTCATCAGTATATGTTGTGTAGTCAACCTTCATTTCTGCATTCACAACTAGAGAGATAAGATCCACATTTGCAATACGCAGTTAAAATTTGAGTGACATCCCTAATAAATGAATAAGGGCACATGTATGAGGCCTGTCTGAATTTCCTACTTATTACACGAGTTGGAGGCACTCTATCACATAAACTGTATGGTGTGCAATTTTCCTCCTCTTAATGTGTTTTCATAGACAGCCACATATAGCAGCAGTATATGAGGACATAACTCTATAAAATAGGATTTAAAAATAATGCACATGAGGTTTGTAAAACGTTTGGGGACATAACTTGTAGCTGTCACTGATAGAAGTAGGTATTAAGGCTGCAGATTCCCTTTGTCCTGGGCCCCATCTTGTGCCATGTAGTTTCCAGCCTGCATCCTAAAACATGGTCAAAAACTAGAAATAAATGTCTTGACACAAACACATGATCGGTTGTCTCCAACAGTGGTTCTGAAACTTATAGCCCCAAATAGTATTTCCATAACAAGATTGCTTGAGATCTGCTCAAAAGACAGTGGTGTGACTGGACATTTTTCCACCTCTCTACAACATAAAAACATGCAAAGCAATAAAGAACAACATGTTTTAATACATACTTCTAAATTTAAAAACACATCTGTAGTTTTAGTTTCTTTTATTATGTGGATGACAAGGTGTACTTGAGTAGATACAGTCAGTGAAATTATGTCACCGTATTGACTGGGGTAAAGTAATAGGAGGAGGGGAAGAAAAGAAATAAGTCCACTTTCCAAATTCATGACCTCTGCCACCAGTAGTTTGGCCTGAATACATGGCCAATGGGGGAATGTTACAGTTAGGCTTATTGGCCATCAATCCATGTTTCAGATGGGCCCAAAATCTTTGCAATGGTGTTACAACTTTGACAAGACGTCATTTTTAGGGCTTCCAAGAGTTCGGTCGTTAAATCATGAAATGAAGGCTTAAAATGTCAACACAAACACCAACGTTCAAGAGTTTGACCTCTAGGGAGTGCCATTCCGTCAATTAGACCCGAGTTGGGCTTTCTGGGTCAGGGGGCATGTTGATTGCCCTGATGCCAAAGGCAAAAACAACCTAAGCTCAGACTCAAAATAAAACAGGCCTATGGATCAACCTCCTGTGGCAAAAAAAGTAGACACGTGCTTTCGAATTCTTCACCAGGAGGACAACGAGGCTGTTTCTTCTTATACAGATAGACAAGTAGTAGGCTTAACTACACAGGTACGGTAAAAGCCCTATCCTCTGGAGCCCCAAATCTTCTAGTTGATTTTGTCCTGGAAAATGTACAAGTTGTTGGTGGCCGCCACAGCAATCACGTTATCTTTGGGGTGCCAGGCAGTATGGAGGATCTTCTTGTTGAAGTCCAGGCTGTCCACGCTGATCTCATCCTTCTTCCTCTTGCCACCAGTGGACACCTTGCGTGGCTTGAGGGTGGCCCGTGGTTTGCTGCTCTCCCTGGACGCCTCCAGTGTGATGTCCCGCCTGGTGTTGCGGTCAAACATTCGGAAGAAGTTGTTGTAGGAGCCGGTCATGATGGCACTGAGGGAGAAAGGAAAAGAAAATAACGCTGTTTACTTGCCATAAAACCTCAGTGTCACAGGCAAAAAAAAATCTATAATCCAGTCCAAAAGTATGAGAAAATACGGGAAATACAGAACACAGGCCAGTAAGAAGTGAACCACAATCCTGTACAAAAACAGAGCAAAGACCCTTACCTGTCACTGCCATTCCAGCAGCACTCAAATTTGTCAAAGATGCAGTCATTTTCATACAAGGAGCAGAGCTTACTGCGAAGGTATTCATGGACCTGAAACAAAACACAATACTTAGCCTAAATATTTCACTTGTGCCAATGTGTTTGTATCTGTGTATGGTGGAAGTCACATACTGTGTAAAAGGACTTAACCACCATACTCAATACTTGGCCCAAATATTTTACTTGCACCCAATACGTTGGTGTCACTGCATGATGGAAGCCACATAGCCAAAGGACTTTACCACTGGGCAACTATTCAGTCTATGTAAAATGAGATTTTAAGTTGAGTGGAATCAGAGAGGGCATTTTTCCAAGCTCTTTCAGGCTTAGTTCTAGTTGGACTCACACAAGGTTTAACGTCGGTAATGTTTGAAGTCACCGGATATCATATTAATATGTAGCATATTCACCTGATACGTCTCCACTGGCCTGTTCTCCATGTTGAGGTCCCAAACTTTGACGGAGAGGTAGTCACGTGTCATCATGTAGCGTCCGCTGTGACTGAACTTCACGTCCGAGATGGAGGAGATGATCTCAGAGAAAAAGGACCTGCTGCTTGGATCCTCGGGCTCCTCAAAGACTGAAAACAGAAACATCCTCACAATGGCAGTTGATATAAATACAATCACGTGCTGTTACAATATATTTCAAAGTCAGAGTTTTTAAAATCATTCTTAGCACTGAATATTGACTGGTAAAATTAAAGCAAATACAGAAATCCTTATTGGTATATTAGCAAGTAAAAGAAAAACTGCAACAGCCTCCTATTACAAATTAATGCTTTCTTTACACTTCATACTTGCTGGATGTACTTACACTTTGAGTGCCTATCGCAGAGTGCTGCTGCTCGCATGTCACACAGGCGGATGGTGCCTTTGCTACTGCTGTACACAAATACATTGCATTGGTGTGGATGGCACTCAGCAGCTGTGATTACTTCTGTCAGTTCCTCCATGTTGGCAGGCTTGATGTCTACAATATCTGGAAACACACTGTTAAGGAACTGTTTTGAAACGAGTGCCCTTAGGTTTAAAGTCAGCACAGAACGCAAACAATTTGAGCCCATAATAAGCCACATATCTTAAGATTAAGTTCTGCTATCTGTTGCAGAAAAAGGATACTAAAACTTCTGTCTGTGATTTCCAAGTGCCATAGATTTATTCTTAGGTCATCTGCGGAGAGGTACGTTTCATGATCACTATTTACAGAAATGGAATTAATGTGATAGGTGTGCGCATTTGCAAAGATCCTCCGTGGGCTTGCTTCTACCATGAGATCCATTGGCATCAGCACTGGTACCTGAAAATACAAAATGCGCCATTAAGAGAAAATATTTGTTTCAGTAACTTTCAAAGTCATTTTCAGAAAAGAGAACGGTCTGAGGTATGATGAATCATACCCGTAAAGAGGTGATTCTAAAGGGGTCTCTGAGTCGTCCATCTTCATCTTTCAGGTTGTAACCCTCTGCCCGTTTATCCCTTTCACTTATTTTCCACAATTTGATAGTTTTATCTGAACAAAAACAGATAAGATACATAGATTGTAAAGGTGAGGAACAATTGTGTGATATGTATGTCTCACAGTTAACACTTGATATATACAAATGTTCAAGACAGATGGAAAACAAAGTTCCTACCATTTGTCGAAAGTAGAAAGTGAGCAGCATTTTGTTGGGGTAGCCATCTTATTTTATTTATCTTTTCCTCGATTTCTAAACTTTTCAAATAGTCAAATTCTGGCTCATGACTCTGAAAAGTGCTATAGACGTTGTACTCCCCACGCAGGTGTGGACGATTCTTAGACTGAAAGAAAGATGTGCAAAACATAAGGCACAATGCTATGTATACACCAAAATACCAACACAGGGTCACTAGACTATACCACAGCACAACTGACATCACACTGTTGATGAAGATAGTCACCTTCCATTCAATATAAAACTTACCTCCTGTTCATGCTGAAATATCACTACTCTGCCTCCTTTATCTCCAGTAGCAAGTAATTCTCCAGAATAGTTGAATTCAACTGTTGAGATTATGTCGGCTGAAAACAGATTAAAGTCAGAATTTACCAAATTGCTCAGCTTTCATGATGATTGCTGTAATGACAGCTAATGCTGTGCCATTATGACTGACTGCAAACTGAATGTGTGGCCAATGGGACAGCTTGTCCAGCAAACAGTAATACAGCTACATGATACCTCTGGCACACAAATATCTCGTAAACAGGTAGACCCATTTATGTACCAATTCATGAAAACAAGCATGATGTCACTCGACAATTTATGGACGCAGCACATTGACGTCATGGACACGGTCGCTCCCCTTTAATAGCTTAGCTACCAGCTAGCTCATAGCTAGCTAGCAAACGGACTGTAATTTACACATAAAAGGATGTTTTGTGCAAGTAATCCGCAATTAGACCTCCGTCATTTTCCACAGTCGAACTATATTAAAAGCTGTGTGACCATCTAGCTATCGTGCATCTCACGAGAAGATGCCCACACAGCATCATCATCAGAACCAGCTAGCTAGCTACCTAACGTTTTAGCCTAGCCGCCAAGCTAACGTTAGCTACTTACCTTCCGCAACATCTTCATCTATCGCCCCTTTCACTTGAGAGAAACACCACTGAAAATCATTTCCACCTGCAACTCCTATAAAAAGAACACCGTGTTAGTTTGTATCGGATAAACATTTCGTTTGGTGATAAAATGACCTGACAGTGACACAGTTTGACAACTAGCAACTTAGCTGGCCAGCGCTAACGTTGGCTAGCTAACTTGCAGATTCAGGCCATCACACACACCAAGTGAGGTGGATCCTTTTCCTGGCTTCAAAAGTAGCTTACCCGCCATTGCTTCATTTAGCAGCTCTTGCTGTACACAGCTTGCAATACCTATTCAGCCAATGCAACTTGCTTAGGGAAATAGATAACATCCACAATCAGTGTGAGGACTCGGGTCCAGATCTGTCAAGACCACGGAAATTATCCGTGATTTTTTTCTTCCAAAATGGCGCACAGTACATGGACAAATGACGTCATGCACACATGCCACATCCTGGCTCCATCCATCCTCCTGAGCATCTTTTTTCTAAAAATTTGCATTTACTCTGTATTTTCTATCCATTCAACTTTATTGTATTACATTACATATTAACCAATAGCTGCTCATTAAGCCCATTAAAACAAATTCAGCTACCATCTCATGGATGTAGTCGCCCAATAACAACTGCATATCTTAATGGGTATTTGGATTAAAATGAAAAAAAGAAAGAAAGAAAAAAGAAAAACCAAACAAGCATTGCTTTAACATTCATTATTGCTTAAAGTAAGCATTAATGCTCTTGGTATTTATTATGAGTGAGATTTGCAGAATATGGCCTTGTAGAGATGGAAAAAAAACAACTTCCATTTCCAAAATGTGTCATTATTACATTTTTTGATTGCTTCCTAGGTGATTATTGATGTTGTATATAATGTGTGTGATGCTTTGTAACTCAAAAACATGAGGCACCTAGGATAAAATGCCCCCTTCAGTTATATGGTCAGAGGGTGACATCTAGTGGGGAAATAATGAAGATCCACTTCAGTTTTTGGTTGGGAGTGAATATTGCACCTAAGCCGGAGCAAACCAAACTGACTATTGTTGTTGTCATATAGTCCTACTTTTTCACTTAATCTCACTGACACTAAAGAGGCTTTTTGCCTTTTGTCTGACCTTCATGACCTGGCCTCATAAGATACTAACTAAGCAAGCAAACAAGCAAACACCTTTGGTGTACAGTCAAAATGCAAAATTTTTGTTTTGTAGTATGAATTTTTGAACTGTAAGAATTAGAAATCAATTACTCAGTAGGCCATTCCTACAAACTGCCTGCCATATAGATGTCAAGCATAACATTTCCCAAAGTTTGGGAGTCTCAAAACTCCCAAGTGATTCAAGTAAATTGTGAGATTTTGCAAAAGTCACAGAACTATCATTGTTGCCATTACTTTTGGAGATTGGTGCCTACAAGCCTTGTTGGTATGCATAAAGCATAAAACCTGAAGGCATCAGAGTGGTCATAGGTTTGATCCCCATAACAACCAGTGTACCTGTCAAAGTGTCCTTGAGCAAGGCACTCAGCTTCTTCCTGCTCCAGGGCCACGCTGCACTCTGACCCCTTTGATATGAAATGAAATGCCTGTATAATGTATGTGTGTCTCAGAGGAATATGCAAAGAAACAAATTCTGAATTGCACTCTGTAAGACAGCCGTTGAAGTTATCTGAAATTTATGAAAAAAATATTGATTTACCATAGTGAAAGATATGCATGGTACAAAGGCTTCCGTGAAGAGGATAGGATGATAAAAGTGAATTCCAATGCAAAAGTAATTCTGCCTATCCCTATTATATTTGCTTTTGAGAATTCGTTATTTTCCAAAACATAAAATATATATTTTGGTACGTCATTCAAAATACTCAAGGATTCACTCTGTAAATCTGCTATCATTTTGTGAAGTGCTTATGGTACCTTATATCCCTTAATAATTTGATTTCATTTTAGGCTATCAATCATTTTGTAAAAAGAGGGGTTGTCTTCTTGAAGTGGTGGATAAAAATGTAGTGCAAAATATTCCAAACAATTTGATGTTAGTGCTGTGGTAGTTGTTTTATTTTTATGTTTGTTTTGCATCTGTAAACAGCATTCTCTGAAGGCTGGGAGTTGCCAGGGAATGGGAGGAGAGGGATAAGCCCAGAAGGGCTGATTGTGCAATTTAGAAAGTGACATTCCAGAAAGATTTGGCAAATGCTGATGAAGTGTGAGAATATGGAATATCTGGGCCACAGTTCAATGAGTAAAACAGAATAACCAGTGATGTGTTCTTTTGAGTACCAATTTACAGAAACACACCATTAATTCCATTGAGAGTGAAATGAGGTCCCATGTTTACCTAGTTGCTTTTATATTCTTCTTGTTCTTAGAAACCTTAAAAATTCTAGGGTGACCCAAAAAGTGCTCACTAACAAATTTGAACACAATTCTTTGACCTACATGTTACAGGTCACATATATTTCTGAAGTTACGGTAGTTAATTATTCTTGTTGACTTTCAGTTGTCCTGATGATGGGTTGTGGCTCTGGATAACTACTGCATAGTGGTAATTTTGTGTCTGTGGTGCTTTGGTTGCTTTATTTGTTTTTCTGCATCTGCACACTGTCCTGGAGGTGGCAAGTGAATAAATAGGGATGTGCCCCGAAAGACCTGGATCAGATCTCGCCAAAACCTTCTCTCCTGGTATCTCCCCTGCTCCACATCCCTCTCATCATTCACACCATCTCCCTCGGGGAGAAGCACTAGCCCAAAGGTTAGAGCGACTAACTTGTGACCAAAAGTGTAGCTGTTATTTTAAGATTTATTTTCTCAATGTATCTATAATATAAAAACATATACAGAATGTGAGCCTACTTGTTCCTCTTCAGTTGCCGGGGTTTTGGGCTAAACTGAAGCACTGCAGTATTAAAAAGTTCTCAGTTGGCATTATATGAATAGAACACCTTGCTCTGATGACAAACTATGCATAGAAATAAAAAGGAGATTATACTGAATTCACAAGGCAGTTTTTTATTTGTGCAATTAAAATTGATTAATTTTACAGGTATGCGCTAATTTACTGATGAATAGTGCCTTTGAAATTAGTTTACCTCCCTAAACATTAGAGGGAATTTGTTAAAGTAAGGGGGAGGAAGCACTTAACACCTTTTTGTGTAATCAACCTGATTTCTAGTACATATGCTGATGCTACTTTAAGAAATAGATTGCCCACCAGTGCTTTATAGAGCCATCATTATTTTAAGAGCCACTTGAAGCTCTAAAGGGTCCTTTACTTCTAAATGAAGAACCATTTGTGGTTCCATGTAGCACCTGGTGGTTTCATATAACACCAAATGTTTCTTCAGACGTTTCACTGTTTTGATAGTTTCTACCTCTGACTGACTGAGACACATTTTACAGTTTTCTGATGAGGCAGTGTATACATCTTTCTGTGGGGTAACTTCGAACACTTCTTGATCTCAAAGTGTTAAGTCCCCACCATACTGTCTAGAGATAAAATAATAATGGGCAAGCCAGAATAAAGAATACTTTATGTAATGGAGATTTTTGATAGAGCTGATTTGGAATATTTCATACATTTTCAAAGGCTTTTGTATAGCATCAAAAAGGGTTGTCTTTTGTACAAGCCGAAACAATGACTTTCTGTTACTAAATATGTTACTATATATTCCTTTTTTGTTAAGACTGTAGAGAATTGCTGCCTTGTTTAACGGTGCACCATTAAAACATAAAAAAAACTGTTTGTGTTCAACATCACAGTGTGAAGGAGAAACATTTGACTTGAGCCTAATTTGTGATTTAACAGATTTTACAGCTTAATTGTTGTGTACATTGGATTTTTCACATTTTTCCAGCTTCAGTGTTGTGGCTGTGGCTGTGTGTGTGTGTGTGTGCTGCTGTGCCGTAGCTTCATCAGGTATAAGGAGAGGTGTTGACTTTATTCCGAGCCTCCAGTAACACCACTGACTCTGATAGTTCCCCATCCCTGTGGGAATTCATTATAAGACAGCTAGAGGCTGCTTGTGGATGGTTACTGTGCTGCCCGTATGTTAACTTGTCGCTATCGCGCAAGGCAAACATGTGGTGCAGCTGCTTTCTCTGGCTGTGGGCAACCTGGAGAGATTGATTGGTGAGCCTTCTGTTTTATCCAGGATCAGGGCCACATTCAGTAGACATGGTGCCTCCGGAGAAGCAGCCATTTTCCCCAGAAAATATGGCTCATTACCAGCACAGACAAAATGAAGGTATATTGACTTTTTAACATCTTACAACGTAGCTATTCCTGAGCCTTTTAACAACAAGCATTTGTTATCTCTGAAATCTTTCGCTTCATTTTAATCTCATATAACTGAACACAAAAACAATTCACAGTCCTGGGTGTGATTTTAACGTGAACTCATCATGTTCACTACTATAGCTTTGTTTTGGCAAAATCAAACATCACAATTATCTACACAACACCTATCTCAATTTCAATTTATAACACATTTATACACATAAATACCCATACACATGCTTATGCCTTTGGACCTTTACACACAAACATACCCTTCCCCCCATGTTTGGTCGGTCAGTCAGTTTTTAACACAAACCATTGGCCAGTGGATGCGTCTGGTCTGCTCAGGGGCATGAGCTCTGTCCAGACCCTCAGACTTGACTCACACACAAGCACTTCACACACACACACACACACACACACACACACACACACACACACACACACATACACATACACGCACACACATACACACAACAGCAAAGACAAACACAATCAATTATTCAGGACTCTTGTTTGGCTCCTGTGTTTTTTCTTATTATTTCTGTTGTGTTGTTTCTATAGCATCCTCTGGCAGCCTGAGAGCCAGGAGGCCCGATGAGTGAGATATGAGGCCTGATGATTTGAGATCTGTGTATGTCTTTGTAATTTAGATGGCAGAGTATAATTTGCATGCATAGCCTTCAACATCGTCTCATTGTCTGATGGAGATTATCCTTGCGGCTTTCCACAACTGAGGGTTGTCAAAGACTTAGCTTCTAAGACAAACCTCAGTCTGCTTGTTTATTTCCCCTCTGGGTGGAAATTGTCTGTGGTCAGTCAATGTAGTTAAACCTTACACTGAGGCACACATATGAGAGGTCAGTGTACATGCTACACTATCCTTCACCTGCTCTTTTTATTTTTATTTGTGCTTCTATCATAAGGTCCTATACATACATTTTACATGCATGTAGTCAAAGGGACTGTCATTCTTCAGTGTGCAAATTTGTACACTAGATGGCACTATGGCACTTATTATTCAAAGCCAATAGAACATTTCCATTTTGGAAAAATTGGTGTTTGCTGCTGACACAAGTGATGATCATGAACTGCTCGTTTTCCACAAGCTGAACCTATGTTGATAAGTAGTTGCATCATGAAGAATTCCATATTCACTCATAATTAGGAATAAACTGTTTAGACTTTTAAGCACAGCAGATGTGTGCATGTTTTAATTGCCATAGTCTAGTAGATGAAATTTATGTGAAACTACTGATAAGAATTGGCATAAGCCATTTCACAACTATAACATGTAGATCGCCAGAGTTTGCTCTAAATCTCCAAGTCGACTCTGACTTGATAGATTCTGAGATTTTTGAAAGCTCAAGTGAACATCAAACAAAATATACTCTCCTGAATCAATGAAAACAGAAAAGAATCACATTGAGGAAATATATTAGATGTGAATCCTTGCTGCAATGATGTCCTTGTAACAGATCATATTGTAAATAAGATGGGTTAAATTGCACTTGTAGCTTGCCTTCAAACAGTCAGGCTATTCTCTGGGGGGGATAGGAGAGTGCTGCAGACTCTTCCTCTAATAACGCTAGACAATGAGATCCCGGCTCATAACATAGGCCTCCACTATATAGAACAAGTATTGGGGGCTTAGCAGCTAATAAAGTGGCAAGTCTTCAAATCCATGTCAGAAGAGCAGAGCGCCACAGGGACCTTTCATAACACTTGTATGCGCAGGTTCAACTGCAGTGTAAAGGTTACACATCCACATTGTACTGATCTAACCTGATGAGTTGCCTTAAGCCCCACAAATTTCAAGGCTGTGTTTCTCATTTAAAGAACCAGAACAGAATAATTCTTCCACTCTCTAAAAGATGTTAGGAGTGTGGAATGAATGTTTGAGATGCAATACAGTGTGTGCAAAATCTACATCATCCTCTCTATAAAGTGTGGGTGAAGCAAGGAGGAAATTACGATGGTCTTATTTGTTCATTTTAATTTAAAATGTATTTTATATTTGATAAGCTTGTTTTGTGACTTACTTTGTCAATGTATTTAAAAAAAAAATCAAAATAAGTGTAAATTATGAAACATATCAATTGTGTTAATTGAACCATGTTCCCCTTTGAGTCCACAAAACACAGTCTCAATAATTAACCATGATTGCCTGGTCTGTGTTTCATAAATGGTCTCTCCCTCTTTCTCTCTAGTGAACCTGTCCTTTACTTGAGCACAGACACTCCTCCAGCATTTCCACCCACTTTGTTTGTGAGTCTTTGATCCACAGTATTCCAGTTAAAGTTACACCCATGTGCTGCAAGTTGAAACTTTCAGCATTGTTGCTCAGGGGAACCTTATACCCGTGGCGCCTTCTGCTTTTGTCCTTCCCTTTAGCAACAGAACTCTCCTATGGTCCCGGACAAAAGACTACTCACGACACCATTTTATGATCTCTGTGATGATACCGTTTCCTTCTCCTGCGTGCATGTTACCTTGGTCTGCTTCTCTAATCGAAAATGTTAATGTCAAAAAACATGATTACGGTTTCACTCTTGTGAGACAATTGTTGATTTGGAGCAAAGAACAATGCAGTGAGAAATGAGACGCCCTTTATATTGAGGTGCATTTTAATTGCAAACAAGGAAAACAATTTCAGTCAGTATTTAGGCAGTTTTTGTGGTTATTTTATTTATTGTATAATGTAAGAACAGATTTCACATTTCAAGTTGATAATGGAATCACAACCAAAAACCTCATCTCTCTTTTCATTAACCTGCTGTATCTGTCGGACTACACTCATTACACCCATTCTGTATGCTGGATGTGTGTGTGTGTTTTTGTGTGTGTGTGTTTGTGTGTCTGCGTTAACGCCTATACATATGCATATAAATTTCTATGTCTGTGTGTATGTGTGTTTGACTTACACATGCATGTTAAACTTAATTTAAACAACATTAAAGACCATTTTCCGCAACAACAATATAATCTGGTGTAAAAAACGCTTAAAGGCAAGAACAACAAATACAGTAAATTAAAATAGAGTGTAAAGTGCCGCAATGTCTTGCCTCTCCAGTCTGTCTAATCACTATGTGAGTGAAACATTCATGGTACACTAGATCAGTTCAATATTTAATTTCTCAACAAAGACTACATGATGGAACAGATGCTCAAACTTTGTATGTTTCTCAGGAGAGCAAAACTCACTTTCATGGAAGCTATTGAGTACAGAGATTCTCATTGTATACAAGCTTTCTGTTGACTTCTTAGGGCGCTTCACCTATGCACTAAGCGTAAAGTACAGTTGTGGATGAAGAAGTGTTCAAAGATATAAAGTGTGCTCAGTGAGTCAGTGCTCGCACCATGGACTGAATACATCAATTGTTTACATCCAGGGGCAGTGAAAACTCAGGTAATGGAACCACATTAGAGATGCACCAAGGTTGCCCTTTGCCTCGATGTCACATTTCAAGTGAAAATTTGACTTGGCATGTTTACATAGGATTTCTTCGTCTCCCTTTTAAACCCCTATGGGCGAGCTGAAGGTGAGGGGAACTAAGATTATTATCCCCCGTTTCTCTGAGGGGCTTTTCTTTATGCACACCCTCACAGATGTCGACATTTGGTTAGGCGGTGTACATAGAAGCCCCAGATTAGCTAGCGCTTGGGAAAGTCTGTTTAGCTAAAGTTAGGAGTGGTTACTTTACTGCACCTAGCCAATGTTCCCTCATGTTCTGTAACCTGGAGACCCCCCATGCTCAGCCATACATCTGAATATATGTTAAAGATTATATTACAAAAGAATATTGGCAATTAAATAGTGCTGTCCATTCAAAACCACAGGTCATATTGGTAATGATGTTCACACTGTCGACTCCATTTGTGCAGACGTAGACCTAGTAACAGGGAGCATAACAGATGGTGTACTATATGTCATAATGCTATAAAATCCAACAGGAATTGACAATTGAAATCCCACCCTGGAGTTTGCCTCTTTTAGCTTTGGCATAATCTTCTCAGGATTTCAATTGCAAAGTCAAAGAGAATAGTCTAGCACAGGGACTAGTTATCTGGGGCAAATGCGGTCTAAGGTTGACAATGCAAAGGCTATGTTTATGTGCATCACACTTGCTATACTGAATGTTTCCCAGAGTGCAAGAACATCCTCCCCTGAATTCTATTCCTCTTCCCACGTCCCAGTGCTGCCGTGGAAAGTAGGCCAAGTGAGCACCAGGGCGTTGCTTTTTTAAGATGATCAGTTTGTCAGTGTGTTTTTGTGTGTGCTCAGGACGGCTATTCATGTGGCTTGACTCTGTAGAACAAAGACCAGCATTATACAATTTGCACCACTTCCAATAGCAAGGAAAAGGGAGAGGTTGGAAAATCGGGACAGGACAAGTGTGGATGAAACAAAGACAAAATCTGGCTTGTACTCTAATTCATTTACTTCCTCTTTTCCACCTCTTTGTTGCAGCAAAAAGGTCCCTTGCCAGTAACACTCCTCTGCAGGATCATACTGTACTCTAGCTGGCATGGATTATTTTTAGCTATTGCTGTGCTGCTTTCACCTTGACTCTCTCTCTGTCTTGACATCATAATTAACATTTCTGTTAATAGTAACACAGTTCAATATTAATAAGGATCTCTCACTAATACCAGAATGTAGCAGTAGAGTGGTAATGAATTGCACTAAGTTGCTGATATATGAGACACCTTGCCAATGTATACCTCTCCATCAAGCCTGTATCACCTTTATGACGGCAATCTAAGTAAATTAAAGGCACTGCAACAACAGGCATGTAGGAAAACATCTATTTTGATTTAAATAACTTGAGAATTATAGGACTCCTGTAGGTGGGGCAATATCACCATAGGTTGGCGATAGCTCAATCCGAAGGGTCAACGGGCAAATTAAAGTTCTCCTGGGTGTTGAGGCAAAGGCTGCTCCCTTTGGTCATGCAAACACAAAACGTGCTGTAAAAACGACAAGGTTAGAGCACTTGTCTCAGATTTCAGAAGGCCACTTTAACGCAACATGTGACCATGTTATACTTACTGATGAGTTTTTTTTAAATTACTTTAATGATAGATTTTTGCACTCGTCGTGCACAGTCCGTTTGGCCATAGGAGGCCAATAGGGAAATTGGCCTATGGTTCAGTTTAGGGCTGCGTGATCACATTTATTTTACTTTAGTTCCATCAACATCACCGAGCAGTGCAAGGCGACGTGACAACTTTTTTTTTTTAAATAAAGAATTTCAGATAGGTCTACAAAACAGTGATGGACACAATGAAGCCGGGCTGTAAGAGCGATGGTATCCTGGGGTATGGTCATGTGTATTTTGGTCTAAATTTCCAGGGGATATTTTAGATGTTAATAGCCCTGAAGTGGTCTCGGTTTCTTATTTAATTTCTCTCGCCTTCTTTAAATGTAATTCGCCCACAGACTGCGCCGCGAGGCTCTAAACCGCGCAGAAACTCTCTCATCATTTCCACAGCAGAATGGAAATGCAAATTGTGCGCACGGGCAATGCCCTTGACAGAACTCACCACTGCACACAATTAACATGAGCACTCTGACAGAAGTTAGTGACGAAACGTGAGGTCACACGGGCTGGGTGTCACAAAATGTGTGCATTTATTTCAGACAACCCAGCATAAAATGCAATTTCAAAAATATAGAAATGGGGATTGTATAATAATAATAATAGTAATAATGATAATAATAATAATACTAATAATAACAATAATAATAATAATAATAGTAATAATAATCTATTTTGTATGGTAAATTACTATTAAGACATTTTGTGAAGATATGTGGGAAAGAATAAAAAGCTCTGCTCTCATTAATCCTTCATTTAACGTGTTTTTTTTTTTTTTTTTGGTCTAAAAATATAGCCTAATACAATATTCTCCCGTCACAAATGAATTATTGTGAGTGTGATTTGAAATAATTTGGCCGGCATTTTGGCTGCTTTTTTTGCGAGGGGGTGGGTTGGGGTGGGGGGTGTTAAATAAACCTATGTTGAGATTTAGCTATCTTGTCACTGAAGACAACAGCTGTCTCATATCGACACAATGATCTCAACTGTAACCAACGAGGGGCGCTGTCCGTCTATCAGCTATAACGATTTGACATGAATAGCCTACATGATTGATCTCACTCTGGCATCTTAGGTCATTGATATTTTCCTCTTATTATTAAAAAAACAACAAAAAAAACCCCAACAACAACAACGTGTAAACTGTATTTGAATATGCCATATCGAATATCCGACGTGCATTAATTAGGCCTAATATGAATAGTTTCGGGAAGCAAAGTTTGCAGACAGGCTTTCAATATAAGTTGCAGGCTATTGTCTAATCAAACATTTGACTAATTTCAATTAGAAGAATTAGTCCTGAATTTCCTTTAACTCTCTGTCTGAGGAAACACTTGGTCTGTCTTTTGAAATAAAGCTACAAGTGATAGCAGTGTAAAAACTAACAAAGTAAAGCGGGCACCTCACAGTAAATCAGTGTCCTGCAAAGAGGAGGGCAGCCTGCAATGTCCAAAAAAATTAAAGAAAAAAAGAAAAGAATACTCCTACATAATTGGTCCTGTTAAAAAAGCACAAAACATCCAGTTCAGTCACCTAAACAAAATATCACAAGTCTAAACAATGGAATAAATAATGTGAGTTGAATTACTATAAACAACCATAACTAGGTTACGACTGCATATGAAATTTGGAAAAGATGCGCAACTGTAGGCGTATGCATTTGATAAATATTTAATCGAAAAAAGATCACTTTAAAACAATCCCTATGATGCGCCGAGAGCGAACTTGCTTGATAGTGCGAATAAGATTTTTTTTCTCCCCCTTTTGCCAATCAATCC
Organism: Centroberyx gerrardi; assembly: GCF_048128805.1. Classification (NCBI taxonomy): domain Eukaryota; kingdom Metazoa; phylum Chordata; class Actinopteri; order Beryciformes; family Berycidae; genus Centroberyx; species Centroberyx gerrardi. The sequence continues at coordinate 17,884,966 of NC_136011.1, forward strand.
ATTTAAAAACAATGCAGGTGAGCATAATGAAAGTGTTGTCCCAATAAAGTGCATCGATGGACAGCTGGGCAGCGGCCGGCTGATTGACTTTGCCTTGACATCTGGGAGGCCCGCTGGCCCCTGGCACGCGTATAGGCTGATGTCGCCATTTACATGCAAATTTAAGGAGATCATGAGGGCCTCGCCCCGTAAATTCGCACAAAAAAGAAGACGTCACCCTCAATACGGAGGAGGCTCGTCCCGTCGAGACGGGAGGTCTTGGAAGTCACCGTGTACATTTTTATTGAGAGCCACGCGTCCCGAGGAGTTTGGTTTTATATCAGGGTTTAGGCCCGCATCTTTGGGGGTTCACTCTTTGTGGCCATTGAATAGAAGAATAAGATAGCAGGCCTCTGTGTCATCAACCGGTCATTAAAGCTGGCATAAGGCTGCAGGCAGTATGGTCAAGATGCAGAGAACAATCAAATAGTTTGCACTTGTTTCCCTGCTTGTCAACCACCACTTACCTCCAGTGTGTTGAGAGACACAGGCTGCTTTAAGTGAGAAATGGCAAAATGTGACTAATATCCTAATTCCACGCCCGTGCAAAGTTTTCATGCATGCATTCACTAAAACAAACAGGGGATCAGCATTTCCTTTATTTTGAACGTGTGATACTAACATTTCACCTAATGATGGAGAGCGCATTTTCCACGGTGTAAGCCCACCACGCAGATGATCCCACAGAATGAGCCGAGACGGATTCAGGCTCCGCGCCTCTGTGTGTGGAGCAGCTGACTCCCTCTCTCCACGTCCAGATGGCTCCTGCACACAGATTTGCATTCATTTTCCTCTAATATCTTCTGAAATAGCGGGGCAGCTGCATTTGTTGTCAAATACGGTTTAAAACTCCCTTTCAGGACAGCATCGTTACCTACGTGACGGGTGTGGAGATCCATTTTCCCTCTCCAGTCAACAGTATCAGATCTAAGAGGATTTGTCTCAAAGTCTCCTAATTTGATAATCAGATTTAAATCGCCTTGGTGCGTGTAATCAGGGGTTAAGTTCTAATAAACGACTTGAAACTGTGTGCAAAAACCGTAGTGAGTTCTGTGCAAAAAAGATATTTGCAATCTCGGTAGAACAGACAAAAAAATTACACCAGGCACGTCTCGGTTTGTTTCACCTAAGAGTAAAAAATGCTAAAATATCAACAAAGAGACATCCTCTGAGTATTTTTTTAATATATTTTCCAGAAATTGTAACATACTTTTAAATGATAAAAAATATTTTTTTCACGCCCTCATTTTGTGACTAGGCAATTTGGCAATAGATTTTGTAGAGGTGAAAGCAACAGCTTATAATTCACTTATCTTTGGCAGCAGCTATTAACCCTCAGCACCAGCTAGATAGATTGCTCAGGATATAGCACACATCTCTCTTGCTCGCACCCTCCCCTCTCTCCCTCCATCCTCTCCTCCTTTTCACCACTAATGAACCGAATTGGTTGCTTGCCCCTCTCGGACAGATTCGGACATGTAGGCTGTTGGCTCTTTAAAAATGATTAAGATGTTTCTGATTATTACTGATTTTACAGGACGTGCATGAAATAAGGAAGACACCAAAGCATGGATTTCCTGAAGTTTGTTTAATGTCATGAGACACTGTGGCTCTGATTTTTAGCCTCTATAAAGAGGTCAGAGAATCTGACATTTTTAAAATAAATTGTATCCTGAAGTGATTGATATGGTTGGACATTAATAACGTGGAGGTTAAGAATAAATGTCTGATTTACAAACTTTATTTTATAGTTACCGTAATAGCCTAATTAAGGATATGATGAGAAATTCTCTGCCCTGCAATACACAGCGAAACAAGTGAAAGGCAATCAACTTTTGTTGAAAAATGTCAACGAAAAAGTTAATGTAAATTAATCTTCCCATAGTCTCTAAGCTCAATTACTTGAAATATAATTTTTGATGAAAAGTAAAATAGGCTATTATATCATAGCGTACAGTTGAAAAACACAATAAAAATATATATCAATTTTATGAAGAAATGATCTGCCATTGCTGAAATATGATTTATGGCCTATGTATTCACAGGGCTATTGAGATGCTTTCGTTACATTAGTGAACAGACTGTCATAACATGTCAATGTTGTGCCATAATAAAGAAATTTAATCGAAAAAATATATAAATACTAGTTGTAATCTAATATAATCAAACCAATCACGAAATTTGCATTCATTAGGCCAGCTAAAAATAATAAGCTTTGACAATTTCTGAATTCCGAGTTATTGTTTCTTTTTTTTTTTTTAATCTTTTTTTTTTTTTTTTTGCCTGAATATGTGTGATGGTTACACCTCGTTGAATTTTCCATATCATTAAAAAAATCAAACTCACCACATATAGGGCCTAAGCAAGAGGAAAAGTGGAGCGAATGAGTGTTCTCAGGTTGCTGCACTATAGGGCTGTACCCGTATAGTGGAGCGCCACTGCTTGACAGGAACCGTCAGAGCTCCATGTATGGTCAAAACCACGCCCCTTCAGCGTCATATTCTGACAGCGCCTCTCCCGTGGGTTTAGAGTTTTGGCTCCCGGGAAAGATTTCAGTCCTCGGGGAAAGAGGGCTTAGTTTTGCATGTTCCCATCCATCCTGCACGACGCGAAAGGGCCCCTTATCCACCTCTCCTGTGTACTAGGAACACCTCCACTGGTGATCAGCCTTTGCCTGTGTTTGTCTTGTGGAGAAGCAGCAGCACCTTTTCAGGAGTGGGTTTTTTATTCAACAAGAAGTCCTGAAGGTTTTGGATGCGGTGCTTCAGGGATGTGGGCACTTTGAGAGCAGCATCACCCACAAACACAAACAACTGCCATCGATTTTTCTGTGAATAGCCAAAAAAAAAAAAAAAAAAAAAAGAGAGAGAGAAAAGAAAAAACAAAGAGGAACAATAGCAACACAAAAAAATCTTGTCTATTGAACAATTCACTTTTCCAGTCTGTGGATACCACTCTAACTAAGTACAGCACTTTGAGAATTGTTCACATCGGACGGACTGAAGAGGGAGGCAAGACCTGTGGACCGGGTTTTCCCTCGCAAGTCTGAATCGGCTCTCGCTACTTATCCTGTGAAAAAAAAACCCTGAAGGATAACACGCTTGGACGTTTATTTCCCTAATTTCGCAGGAGGCTCTTTTCACGCAAATTGTCCTAAATGTTTGGGATTCAGGAAACTATACCGCGGGGTGGGACGACGATGAAGGAGGAACCGCTGGGTGGACTGAACTCGGTCCGCTCCTGGATGCACACAGCTGGGGTGGTGGATGCAAACACAGCCGCCCAAAGGTACGCATGCCAAAAGCATCTGATTTTTCTCACGCATTCCCTCCTCATCATATCGACCCCTCAATCCCCTCAATACTCTGTATCAATTACGGTCTCCCAATAAATGCCCCCCCTTCGGCTTTCCCTTCTTTCATTACATCAGATTACCCATTATTGTGACAAATCAAGAAATCTCCCCCGTACTCAAGCGTGCCTCTGCATCTCCAATGTTTTCATCAGCTTCTCCATCATCTAGTATCCCCGGTGTCCGGTACTTAACCGAGATGGTCTCTTGTTTTCTCCCCGCAGCGGTGTCGGCTTGGCACGGGCACATTATGAAAAGCAGCCCCCTTCCAACCTCAGAAAATCCAATTTTTTCCATTTCGTCCTGGCGCTGTATGACAGACAGGGTCAGCCCGTGGAGATCGAAAGGACAGCTTTTGTGGACTTTGTGGAGAAAGAAAAAGTAAGCCGTGTATTTAAGAATACATGCACCTCCTGTTCATAATCTGCACATGTATTGAAATTATGTTCTTTGAAATGGCAGCGGGTTACTAAGGGGGAGTCACGTGTAATATTGATTTTTTTTTAAACTCAATTCGTTGATGACAAGAGAGTGGTTGTATATGAACTAATAAGGCTGATTCTCTTCTTTTGCACATGTGCTATGAATATTTATTTTTCCAACTGGCAGATATGTGAAAATGATAGACAGTTTTTTTTGTGGATGTTGATTTTCACTAACTGTTGTCTCCTGCAGGAACCAAACAGTGAAAAAACTAACAATGGGATACATTACAAACTACAGTTATTGTACAGCAATGGTGAGTAAAACAGTCATTATTGTTCTGCAAACATAGGCAATATATAAAACATTAGTTTATCTGCATGCATAAAACCAAATATAATAATTCTACTAATAATAATACTACAACTAATAATAATACTAATAATAATAATAGTCAATAATGAATTACATTGATTTCAAAAGACTTTAAACTCTTTATACTTTATCTGAGAGATTGATAAACTTAACATGGTGTAAAACTTAAATTCTTTGGAGTTTTCTCTTTCTCCTTTATAGCCTGCAATTGTTAAAAATTATCATCCCTAACAACTCTTCTTCTTTTTCCTCCCAAGGCGTCAGAACAGAACAGGATCTTTACATACGGTTAATCGATTCGATGACGAAGCAGGTAAGCTGCTGTTACACTTGTCTTCATGCACAGTCCAGTCCTGCTCACATCTACACTTCACTTGTGCAAATCTTAACACGCCGTGCAAATTGTCACCCATGAAATCCCACACGGTTTTTCACATTTGCTTGCAAAATGCAGCCGTGCTACAAATAAAATCAAATTACTGCTGTAACAAGGAGAGACAGCTTCCATTTTGACTGTTTACGTTTGGCCATATCATATTGCAGGACTCTAAAGTCCAGTTTGCTCTGCAGAGGTTTAGCCTTCTTTAGGCTTAGTTTGTCCACATTAAATTTTGAACAGCAGGTCTGCTCTATCTGATTTGACTCTCCTGAATAGAGTCAGAGGCAACATTCTAAATAGTATTTTTATTATTTGCACAACCTATATATTTCTAATTATAAATATTAATATTTTTGCAAAGGTGCATTTCACTCCCTTCCAAACAGACACACACACATTGAGTGTGACTTTTAACCTGCAGCCCAGCGCACACACTGTTATTGACGCCTTATGCACATTTTAACCCAACGCATAGGTGAGCAAACCCTATTATAATTGATGATATAAATTCAGGCAGCCTTATTTCAGCCCTCCACGTCTGTTTTTGTTATTAAACGGAGGGTTAAGGTAGAGCCATCCGAATAGAGCCGTGCAGCCTGGGCCACTGGTCACACACAGCATTCCTGCGCGAATGATCCGAGTCAATGACGCAGAACAAGCAATTTATGGATTTCTGTTTCTACAGCTGCAAATAGCGACATAAATCAAACCAATATAGATAATCGCCTGGTGCCCAGCAAAGGCAAAAAAAAAAAAAAAAAAAAAAAAAGAAAAGATACATCAGGTCAAGTTGGCCAGCTTTTCACAGCGAGGATATGATGCGAGCTGCTTCATATATGTCACTTTTTCAAAGTCACTCTCTCTATAGATCGACAGCCCGCGTGCAAGAATTTATGGATGGCAATAAAAAGCAAAGCAAAAAAAATAAAAAAAAATACAAAAACATGTAATTTATTATTTTTGGTTTTTGAAGTGTTTTATTTATAATGATGCTTGCTAGTACACTTGGTGCCGGTTCAGTACGAGGGAGTAAAGTGTCTATCCTTAGAATAGGAAGAAGGAGGGAGGGATCGAGGGAGGGAGAGAAGAGCGGCAGAACTGATAGCTCCACGCCATCTGTTTCAGCCAATGCTCAAAAATTACTCAACCGTACCGCCAGACACCGCTTTTTATCCACAGAAAGATCATTGTTAGCGGCTCAAAATAAACAACAGATTGCCCATTAACACTTTCCCCCAAATATCCCCAGATTATAAGCATATTGATGACACTTCTATTGGATCTCTCCTCATGAAATCTCTCTCTCTCTCTCTCTCTCTCTCTCTCTCTCTCTCTCTCTCTCTCTCACTCTCACTCTCTCTCTATGTGTGTCTTAGCTATTGGATATTATTTAGCTATAAGAAAATAAGAAAAAAAAATCTATAATTTCTTATTATCATCAGCATTATTATTATCATCATTATTGTTGTTATTATTATTATGATTATTATTATTACTACTACTATTATTATTATTATTATTAGTAGTAGTAGTGGTAGTAGTAGTAGTAGTAGTAGTAGTAGTAGTAGAGTAATACAAGTAGTAGTAGTAGTTGTTATTGTTGTGTTGTTGTTAGTGTGGATGATGTTGATGTTGATATAAATATTATTCATAGTAACACTGGGTGACTGCAGCTATTTTTCCCCACTATATTTATTACATAGCCTTTTACATTCATCTAAGATATTGTGTTGGCCTAACATCATGGGCATTCATGCATTCATTTATTTTATTAAGCGCAAATGCTTTGTAGTAGACTTGATAGTGTAATTGTTTTTAGTTCTTTCATTTTGATTTTCTAGGAATGATATGTGCTGAAGAGATGACTGTGTTTTCTCTTGTGGATTAATCACTTTATTTCCATCTCAATTTTTTTCAAAGGCGATAATTTATGAGGGCCAGGACAAGAATCCTGAAATGTGCAGAGTTCTTCTTACTCATGAAATTATGTGCAGGTAAGCATTATTTTGTCTGTATCCATTTTGCAGATATAGGCAAAAAGTCATTCCCTTCCCTCAATAAGTTTTGCCACTCATGATATGATCCAAACTTATAGTTGACTGTCCTGCAGTGAAAGTCCTTCAGCAGCCCCAGAAAAGGGGCTGCTATCATTTCAAACTTTGCCATGACATAATATGACTTTGATATGAATATGAATGCTTGGATATGACAGTGAAAATTCCCTAAAATCATGCCATCACTGTTTTTTAGGTAAGGGTTATTGGACGTATTATAAACAATCAATAACAGAAGTACACACACACTATATATTTTTTTCTCTCACACAACCCTATGCCACCATGTAGGCCCGCAAGACACCATGTGTTATCTATTAAGTTATGCATAGATATCTCATGATATCTATCAGTTTTTTTTTTCTTTTCGCACAGAGTCAGTTCTCGGTTGATCCCACCTGTCATCAGTGATCAGCCAGCCTTTTAGCGTCATTTAACCACATAAATCTCAACCTCTCATATTCCGCTGCTATTCAGCGGTGTCATTGATACTAAAAGGAAAAACGTCTTTTGTTGTTATTGTTGAGCTCAGCATGAGCTTTGTGAACATTGAATTCGGATACTGTCGGTTAACCTCTCCTTTGTTGCACCGGTGCATTGTTCAAGTTACTGGTTGAGAGCAAGTGCAGCATGAGAGCTGAGAATGATTTGTCTTTTTCCATGCATAAACTCATCACTCACGCTCAATTTATACATGCATCCATCACTTATTTGTGACACATTGAATATGCTTGTGCTCGAGAGGTAATATTTTTTTGTCACTGGGGAAGTGCGTTTTGCTGTAGAATAAAGAACTACTTGAACTACTGCCTATTATCAGACCAGAAGGCATACATAATAATAAGAGCATAATAATAATCCTCTGACAATCTTCTTTTATTTTTAGACCTATAAAACGTTATTCTTTGAATTATATTATTACTCTAATACTTTGCAGCACTTTATAAACTCATCTCTATTATTACTACAACAGTCATGAAATCAGACACATTTAAATAGCATGTGGTTGACTGACAGTAGCTTTGCGCAAAGTTTTTGTTTTTCTTTCTTTACCATATGGCGTTAATCATTCACATACATTTATATGTTTTCATTTCAAATAGAAGCTGGAATGATGTATTTGTTTATTTTAGCAGTTTTGATTCAAGTTCCAATCAAAGAACTGGAGGCAGCTAGCTATAGGCTTAGGGAGGAGATGGTTGAAACATGTGGTGGGAGATAGATTAGTGCTTTTGAGGCCATAATTGATAAATGCCCTGCAGAAATATTGGTTGAGGGTGGCACCTTGCATCTCCCTCAGAAATAGCAGCTTGGCAATTAGAGGTAAACAAAAGCTGAAGCTGTGAAAAGTGACTCCCCTGCCTCCTGGCCCAATCCCCACTCCCCTCCCCTCCAACACTAAGCCAAACAACACAACATGTTGTTTTCACCATTTTTATCAGCAATCAGCATCAATGGAACGGATAGATTGGGTGGAGGAAATCTCATGGCAATTTTTTTATTTATTTTTTTTGCTATATCAAAACCGCTACAAGGCGGTTCATAAATGTATGTGTATTTGTGTGTATTATTTAATTTTTTTTATTTATTTAGCAAAGTATTGTTTGGTCTGAAACACTCTATCTCTGTTCCCAGCCGATGCTGTGACAAGAAAAGCTGTGGAAACAGGAACGAGACTCCATCAGACCCTGTGATCATTGACAGGTAGGCCTTCTTTGCTTGCAGCTTTTTCTGTTTTGTGACCTGTGTTGGTGAGTGAGTGAGCGAGTGAATGAGCGAGTGAATGAGCGAGTGAGGATTCAGACGAGTGATTGAATGAGCAGGCAAATGGATGAGCCAATGAACAAATGAGTTCCCTCCCGGTGTGCTAGACTGCCCAGTTGGGCTGACTTGCACCTTATAGCCCACAGTGTGGGAACTGTGGGTGATTGTGTGTGAGTGGCTGAGGGGCGTCTTTCCCAGGTACCTGTGCTCTGAGGGGCGGTCACCACCTGGATAGGGTTTGTTCAATCACAGGTGGTTCAATCACTAGAGGATCATGCTGGGAATACTCCTAATTAGCTTAGGCAACTTCACGTTTATTTGGCTGGCTTCCCTTCTTTGTTTACGGCAGTGATGCTTACACTGTCAATAGTTGTTTTTCATTGACTGTTTCCTTCTCTCAAGTTAGCTGTGAGCTCGACGCTGTTAAAGTTTCGTTTTAGAAGGGATAAACATTTTATGCCGGCTGTTTTGTTCTGAACCGCCAGGGAGGTTACAGATGCCACACTGATATTACCTTCATCATACTCTAAAAAGGGAGAATAAATGCCCTTCTTTTTAGGCATTGACATTTCTCTCACACCGTGTAACTATACATTCCGGTCTCCTCAATCACCTCTGACTGAATATGTTTGGGCAGTTGGGTGAGGGATTGGGGTTGGGGGGGGGGGGGTATGGGGGTGAGGTAGGGGGTGTATTTTCTGCGTCGATCTCAATGTAACTCTCACCACGTAGTGGGGAGAGACAGCAATGCTAATGTTTGACTAGCCGGAATCACTGTTTGCTTAGTGGAGAATGCCTGGTATCTGACAGAGGGGACAACTCTCTTATTAGTAATCAAATAGGGCTGAGCAGTTGTTGCCGCCACTCCACTCCAGCGGCTTCTCATGCATCAGGAAGTAGGAGCTGGCTGCCCTGGGAGCCTGGATGGATTACCAGAGCTACTGCTGTCTGAACTCAACGCACACAGACACACACATAGACGTACACAGATACACACACACACACAGACGAAGACACAAACAGACAGACAGACAGACAGACAGACAGACAGACAGACACCCACACGCATACACGCGCACGCACGCATGCTACTTGTGTTGTTTATGCTGTTGGTTATGCTCTAGGAGAATGTTTATATTTCTTTTTGACAGTCTCAGTGTATCATACACGTAGGAAAAGTACTGAAGTGTTAAGGACAATATAGGGATAGAGCTCTTTTTTTGCTGTATCTGTTACTAAGTGGATTGCTTAATTTATTAGTCAGGTGCATTTAGTGAAGGGATGATAGTGTGCACATTAACATATAACTTGAGACGTGTACTTTTGTTTGTCTAATTTCCGCTGCTTTCATGTTTGCTTTGTATTGCTCTGCTGCCTTTTACTGCTTAGAGTTTCGCACACCATTGTTCTTCAATCTGCGGGACAAAACATGTAACATAAGTACAATAAGCAAAATGAATGCATGGAGAATTAAAGTCAAGAAGAGGGGTGGGAAAAAAAAAGAACAGGGGAAAAAAGAAGCGGATGGATATTGTAAGCTCAACTGGCTCAGGGAGGGCTCAGATTTTCATTGTGACGAGTCTGAATAGGAGTAGAGTATCCCTTTCCTTGCACAATGAGCGGCTCTGTTGAAACACAAAAGCATATGTTCCTCATTAGACCCTCCCATTGTCTCCATGTCGTAACTATGAGCCCGTCAGCTCACCCTAACAGACCCACACAGGTTCCCAGTGACTGAAGGAGGCTTGCAGAGAGGGGCGGTTGTGAAAGGTTGCAGGGTTTAGCAAGAGTTACTGACATGACCAGTGCACTGTAGGCTTACTACGTAAGACTATTTACTGCAATTACTTGACTATTCCCGCTGTGCATATGGGTAAGCTTTTAGTTAAAGCCTCCATGTTTTACAGCCGTTTCTGTTACATCTGTCATTTTCTCATGCACATCATTAGAGGCACCTGTGCTGCGGTTGCTGCTGGCAGAAACTGATTATTTCCAATTGAGTAGAACATAGTTGAGTGACATAAACCTAGAGGAGAGGTTTGATTGTTGAATCAGGCATGTCTCATCTGTCTACAATTACAGTATGAAAACCAGCTAGCACTGCCACATTTCCTAGAGAAACAGTAGCATGGCCGAACCTTAAGAAACAGATTTGGAGTGAATCATTGATGGCGTTCATTCGCTGTAACATTTTCCCAGATGGTATGAGGGGAAAGCGCACACAGCTAGCTGGCATCTAGCAAGACATTAACTGGCGTTCCCATGGATCTGGCATATCCAACGGAGTTTGGGAAACTTATCATTCCAAATGTGTCCTATTTTCCTGCGGTCAAGCCAGACATCTGTTTACCCTATTTTCTCTCAGAGTTTTGATACAGATTTTCACTCAGATTTTTGAAGAGGAAGGATTCTCTTTAAAAAAAAGTTGGTTAGATATAGGCCCAACAGCTGTCACAAAGTTTCAGCACTGCTTGGTCTTTAAATATTTCAACACTTACATTTGATGCCCTTGCATTATTCATACTCATTTTTGGATGAAGAAAGGCCCTATTTTTGTTGCATTTGTGTGTGTTTATATGTGTCATGACGCAAATTTCAATATCTTTGGGGAAAGCCAGTTCATCTTTTACTCTGTAAAAGAAAAGTCTATTGTCTTTCATTTGTGTGAGCGCGCACATTTTTTTTCCTTCCCACATCAAATCAGGAAATGAAAATGTCGGGGAGTCTGTTGGCCTGTGCGTAAAACAAAAGAGACACTGATTTCATCCAGTGACTAATTGTATCACTATTGCTATGACCACAGCTCTTTGCTGTTGGTTGTAATCATATCTTCCCTTTATGAAACCAGCAGCGGTACAGATGTCACATCTTTAAGCTAATGACGTCTTAAAGTTAAGTGGGAGTGTAAGTTTATTCAGACTTTAGAGTTATAGTGATTATCTGATTAAATGGTTTCCCCATTTACAGTATATGTAGTGTATAGCCAAACATAACTCAATTTGTGATGACTCTCCAGGCCTGGTATCTGTCTTCACTCTCTTACATATTGACTTTGTCCTCTCTTGTGTGAAAGATTAGATACATTGTTCCGGCTTACACATGGATTTTGTAATAAGAAAGCACATGTTGTTGAAAGAGGAGAGAAAATGACTCATTCTGCATGTCAGGGTTCAAAGGTCCCACTTTACACTGAGAAGCTGCAGCAAATATATGCAAGGAGACCTGGGAGAGAGAGAGCGTGCTATCAATGTGCATGCTACCCATACATGAATTTTGAATTTAATGTATGTTCATACAGCTTAACATCCAGTGTCAATTTACGCTGCCATTCAGAAACGGATTCTGGACCAGATCTAAACATGTCAGCTCCATTTATTCTAGCAGCTACGGCACTCCCTTTCACTTCCTGTCACAAAGGTCAAAGGGCACTGACCTTTGGAGTGCAGCCCAGCCACTGAATAATTCATGACATTGACTTGTTTTTCCCCTTATTTTTTTCCCTTGTCTCTTTTTTTTGGTCAGCACACATGGTTGTGCTGTGGGAGGCTTTTATTCATTTAGCTCATTTATAAAGGCCTCACCGCACCTGTTCGTGTGTTAATGCAATTAAATTTTGGCCTAATGTAAATTTTGCTTAGCTTTTCGTTATGTCCCTCATTAGTGAGCCTGTATTTTCTAAATGACTTTGCGTTATCGTTCATTTATGGAACACCTACGAGGTCATTTCCCAGAGTGCACTTGACTTGTTGTCGAGTTGTTTACCAGAAACAAAAGACTGCAGCCTTAGAATGTCTCACATGTGGTTTCCTCTGCCTTCTAAGAAACAAATCGGAAAATTTGTGTGCTCCCATCTGGTTTTTGCAAAACCGTGATTACCTCCAAAAGCTGAACAAATGCCAGTATTTATAAGGTCAGCCCTTTATGTGGAAATGTGATGTAAATGAGAATCAGCGAAAGGGGACATTAAACAAAATTAAATTCATTGTCTCCTTTAATGTCATTTACATTTTTGGCTAAGCCCTGGACTGTCAAAGAGGATTTCTAAAACCATTTTAATTGCACATCAGCGTTGGAAAAGAGGGCGTGTTTTCAGCGAGTCACTGTCTTGATAACCTGCTAAGAGGGGTCTGTTTATGAAGTACCTAAATGACATGTTTTCACTGCATCTGCTGAGGGGCAATTAAGATGGCACACAGTAGGTAGTGTTAATCTATCATTGTGCTCCTACCATCCGTAAGTGGGAACGATGCAGCGGAGGGGTCACAAAAGTGTTCTGTTGTTGTTATTGAGAGTTGATTGCTGCAGGTGTTCCTTCTGGATATTTTATGTTATACTGTTGAGCGGTTGGACTCGCACTGGCTGTGGTTTTGAGACTTTACAGCGAAGTCGATTAAAGCAGTTGCCTTGTATGGGAAATGCTCTCTTTCGCTCTTTACACACACGCACGCGACACACGCACGCACACACACACACACCTTTTGTTCGTGCCTTAATATTTCCATCTCAGCGTTTTATTTACGGCTGTTTTCGGTGTAATTCATGTGACAGATGTGAGTTTTTGACACCCATTGAGAAATGGGAGAATAAACTGGCCACCCCTGCCTGGGCCGACGTGATGTTTGAGTGAAGCCTGTCTCCTCCTGAGCCAGAGTAGGAAGAGCAGGAAGTGTTGAGAGCGAAAGCTGTACTTGGCAGCTCTCCGTTGGCTTGCACTTGCCGAAAAATGAAACCCAGACCCTCTCTGCAGCCCCGGAGCCAGAACCTCCTTCCCAGTGCTCCAACATCCAGGATTGGGTAATACTGTTCACTAAGCAAAACATTACCTCAAATTATTCTCGCCCTGTTTTCTATTCCCTCCTCCCTCATGTCGGTTTTATCGCAGTTTGTAAATGTCAAGACACGTACAAAGACGCACAGTATAAATGATATTTTCCAAATTATGCTCTCATGTTTGGGTTCACATGAGTGGCGGCTGAACGTAACGTGGTGCCTGGCGTTCCCGGGGGAGACCCACCTCACTAGGGTAGGATTCCCCAGTGGCATCAGCTAATGGCAAGACTTGACAACAGCAGAGAAGCCGGGGGTGTTGTGTTTTACTAGCGCTGAGCAGGGGTGATGACTTTAACATGTGTGCAGAGAAAGAAGGAGATGTTTGTGTGGTGTGTGTGTGTGCGCGCGCGCGTGTGTGCGTGCACGTATAGGCATGTGTATGCGCGCGTGTGTTTGTGCGCGTGTGTGTGCGCGCGCGGTGTGCTAAAGAGAGAGGTGTGCAGTACGAAAGAGTGGCGCGGGCCAACAGAGCGACGGATTCGGCTCCAGCTTGACGGCAGTGAAAGACGAAACATGGTTCCACATGTGTTGAGAAAGAGCAGTCCATCTGTCCGTGGAGACAACCCCTCCCCCCCACCCCCTTCACCCCCCCCCCCCCTCTCTTTCCCTCTCTTCCTCTCCCTCTCTTGCTCTCTCCCCCTCTCTCCACCCCCCCACCCCCCCACTCTTTACTCCCCTGGTTCACTGCTGACAGAAACAAGGCCAGAGCTGGGGTGATGGGATGAATGCCGGGCCAAGAGCAACACTGGCCCTTGTATACACACACACACACACACACACACACACACACACACACACACACACACACACACACACACACACACACACACGCACATGCATGCTGAAGAGAAAGGTTATCAGAGATTTTTTTTGGTGTTTTTATGTGTTGCTAAAGTTTACTGTCTTCAGTTGCATTCATTGACTTGGTAGAGCAGAGCGTTAATGTGATTTAAACCCGACTGCGGTGCAATGCAAATGATTTATTTTAATATTATGAAAGAAAACAATCTATTAAAATGTATTCACTTTTCCACGACACACTGCTGCAATAAGACCACATGGTAAAAATCTTACATTATTGAAATTAAATCTAAACTAAATAAAATATGCTACTCTTCCTCAAATATTTAACAGCTCTCCTTTATAATTAAACTCCGTAGCTGTTTTGAAGATGTTGTTTGGTTTCTTAAAGCATTAATGACGCAAGAGCTTTTTCGAACAGCTCCTGATTCTGTGAATCACATTTAGGTCACTCAGACCAATGTTTTTTCAGCCATTTTTTCTTTTGAAAAAGGGTCTCCTTTCTTTCTCTTGGCATGTTCTCACTCCCATTCAATCCTTATTAGGTTCCCCCTAATTGTCAAACAAACTGTTGGGTCAACCTCAGTCGTATCTGGCCGTAAAACAGCACATTAGGCCCTGGTGAGGGATATATGTGGTATTTCATCGGAGACGGAGTAATGCTGGGGTTTTATGGTTAAGTACCAGTTCACGCCCACGCCATTTGTTTCGCATTAGAGTGGAGGTTTTGTAAATCAGATCAATATGTTCGCTGAGATGTGATTCCTTGTCGGGATCTCCCGAGTCGTTCTTTCCTCAAGTATTTTTCTTAGGGGACTGGTTGTCGATGCACACTCCTCCGCTCCCCCTCCCCTCCCTTCCTTCCCTCTTTCCCTACCTCCGTCAGTCCCTCCCTCCATCTCCACCTCAATCTATTTCCATTTTCTGAATGTAGCAATTTGTAGTGTGACACGGGCAAGATTAGGATGGGAAGCAGTCTGAGGATTTCATCGGACATGGTCCTGCTCCCGCTGGTGTGAGGTCACAGGACAAAGATGGGGGAATTCAGGGATAGGGTCATCAGTTACCTCGGGGAAACGAGCTGGTCTGCTGGCTGCTCCGTTGGCCCCAGGGGTGCCTGGGATGTATCGGAGGAGAAGCCCCTGAGAAAGAGCCCTGAACCAGTGTCATTTATTAAAAGTGACAAGTTATTTCTAACTATAGCTCTGTTTTTATTGTTTTACAATGCTGTCATTTGGAACAGTGCCCCTCTGTCCAGGAATCACAAACAATTGATGAATGTACGGGGTGACCTGCTTTTTTAACATATACACACCCTTAGTGCACTTTGGCAACATTTGTATGCTGTTAAATTATACAATGTATTTTGTTCTGGTGCTTAAATAAAACAAATATGCGGCTTTAATAAAGATCAAGTATATGATAAGTCCAATGAAAATATTTCACCATTCACTAGTTTTCTCCAGGACATTTGTTGAGTAAATTAATAACAGCTTACAGTATGAATCTCAAGCTGACCTCTGCATAATCAGTACCAGAAGTCCCACAGAACATGACCACACTGTGGTGTGTGTGTGTGTGTGTGTGTGTGTGTGTGCTGAGAGTAGAGCCTCATCATCTATTTTAGTGGATGAGTTAGTCAGGCTTCCCTTCACTTTGCTGTTCCTCTATAGACTAATCTGAGAGTCATGCTAATAATGGAGTATTTATTTAATGTTTGAGCAACCTTCTGCATCGTGGGTCATTGAGGTACTCTGCCCCCCCCACACACACTTTTTTTTTATAGCCTGCCCCAACTGCGTTAATGATATATGACAGAAATTTCCTTGTGCTGGTTCAGTGGCAAGAAAGGTCCTGGCTAGTCTATATCAATCCATCTGACTTATGTTCCCATGTCTTGAATTACCGCTTGATGGAAACCTGCTGCGGGCTCCTCTTGCCAATTGAAATCAGATCTCCTCCACAGCCTGGTGTGATATTGATCCATATTCAACACCCAGGCTGCCGATCGATCAGTATTGATTTACAATAAAAAACACTCCTCTGCTTGTTCAGCACCGCGTTCGATACTTTAAAAGAAAAAAAAACGAAAAGAAAAAGCAAGGTTGTGCTTTTACCATGCAGTGACCAACAGACATAAACAAATATGTGAGGAGATATTTCATTTCATGAGAGGAGTGTGAGTTTAAGTGGCAAAACCTTGACCACATGGTGGTGTACCATCGAGAGCAACAACGGCCACACTGAACAGTGATCCTCTCCAGCCATGTGAGACAAACCAATAAAAATGGTTTAACGGGATGACACTTCTATAAGGACTCATTTATTGAAGGAGGCGTGTCCGTTTTTGAATTAGTGGCACATCTGCACTGCAACGGGGAGCGCTAAAACTGTCATATCAAATCTATCTGAAAATTGAAATGGAATGCTAAAAGTGCTGGATCAACCATGTGCACTTTAGCTTGATTTCTGCGTGTTAACACGATGACATGGCTTCCTGCGGTTTTGATATTAATTGGCCTCTCCCACCCTCACACACATACGGGGCCTCTGCCTCCCACACGGTCACCATTAGGGCCCAGCGCAGCGCAGAGCACACTGGAGCAGAGCAGGGCGACCCATTCAGCTCCGGTCCAGATCCACTTTTCTCCCTGTCACATCTTAGTCCTAATCTCTCGGACTTCCTCCTCTCTGCCAAATAACCGTTCCCATCCAGCAGGTCCCAGCGTTGGCCTGGGCTGCCAACATCTGAAAGTTATTATCCCCAATCTCTGACATCCAGGAGTTTACAGTTATATAATGATGGGGAAAACCACATGTCCCCAGGGGCAGAGAACATTTTTGAGATGCCTCCCCATCTGTTTTGGGGGAGCTGCCCATTTTGGGCCGAACTCAGAATGGCAGGCAGGCAGATTTTTTTTTTTTTAATCTTTTATTTTCTACCATTGGAACAGGCCAGTCTGGGAGTCATTATATGGTGTGATAAAGCAAATCCAATTGGGTCAGGTTCCCCTCCACACAGCGCTGGTGGCACCAGCTCTCCCTGCCTCGCTGCTCGTCCCTGACTGTGTAAGTGGTGGTTGTTTGTTTGTCCTGGAGAGGCTGGGCTGGGGGACTAATGCAAGCCCGGGGGCCAGCCAGGTCGGAGGCGACGGTAAACCCGAGCCGCCTGGTGTAGCAGCGCTCCCTCGCTGCTGGCTCGGCCTTGTTTGGACTGCAGCTCCGGTTTGCTTTCTTAGAGGGAAGCTGAGCCCCCGTAATCATTGGGCCCTTCCCCTCGGGTGGGGAGCGCAGCCGAGACCAGAGGGAGTGATGACATAGGTCCGCAGAGGCCTGGCCCAGTCCACCCCTGCTGCTCTTAGCGTATTTATTTTCTCTTCTCATTGTATGGTTTAAGTCACACCGTATTATGTTCGGACCCTGTGCACGTGCAAAGGCACTCATATGCGATGAGGTGCATGGCGTAAATCTGTAGGCTTTGTTTTTACTAATAACGTCGGGGATTAGTGACTTGCTGACCTCAGTGTAATCTTTATTAGTCTGTTAACCATATCCTCTGGTTATGAGGCAGCCATAATTGATCTGATAGCAGTGACACAGACATGCATTGAGGGACAACAGAGGGTTAAGGCAGGGGTAAATATGAAGGGTGAAGCATTTTAAAACAAATCAGGTTGCATGCTATTATTGAATGAATATGTGACAGATTATTTATGTGTTATACCTAGATTTATGTATGTTTATGCTACAGCATTCCATTATGTTAGAGATTTAGATCGTTTAAGACCCCCATCTTGCCCCCTGGCCACTCCTCAGAAAATGTTTTATTCAACATCGCCACTCTGTTCTGTTTTGTTACGTTATTGAAATGGGTTGTCGATTCGAATAGAGTCAACCTGGTGGGCCAATCTCATTGTAGCCAGTGGAGAGTGAAAGCCATCTCTGCAGCATAGGCTCACCAGAACACACACAGAGATTGGACGAGGGGGGCAGAGAGAGAGAGAGAGAGAGTGCCTTCTCCAGATGGAGATCCCAGATATGGGGGAAAATGTCCGGGCCCTTTTCCAGGGTTTCCATAATGGGAATCTACCCCTTGCTTGCTTATTAAGTTGTGCACACAAGGAGGAGTGAGGAGAGAGATGGAGAGCAGAGGAGATAAGGGCAGGCGGAGCGAGATGGACAACCCGCACGCCGTCACCTCTCTGTTGTAAGTGTCAAGCAGACCCTGTCGGAGAAATCACAGGTCATGTGGATAGATGATTGTCAAAGAACCACATTGATATAAGGGCTCTTTTTTTCTCAGAGCCGCGGAGGCGCATGATAAGATTTGTTTTTGTTTTCTGTTGGAGAGGGAGTATGACGTTCGGGTCAGAAAGGTCGGCTCTAGGGGTCACAGGGTCACAGCCTTTTTGGTACCTGAGTAACCTCACATGGCTAAGCCATTTCTCAGGCTCCCTGAAATGATGGTGGGGAGGGGCAGGGAGGGGGGCAGGTTTAAGGGGTGGGCAGGAGAGTGATCTATCAGCGGCAACAGCAGACATGCAGACAGCATGGCAGCTACTGCAGCTAAACAGAGTGAGACAGATAGGCAGGAGTCTCTCATACGTAACACCAGGAGCTTTGAGAAGACAGCGCTGAGTGTTATGGATGCTTGACATTGACCTCTCATACAGAGACGGTGTATTTATCAACATTGTAGCACAATCCTGTATTTGTTTGTAAATTATTTAGTTCACTGGGTGAAATGATACTTTCCTCACATAACACTTGCCACTCTTGTAAGATAAGAAGAATAGCTCCTTTGGTTTCTATTTCTCCCTTTTTTTTTGTTTCCTTTCAGCTGTTTTCCTCCATGCTTAGAATTTAGGTGATCATATTTTGAACACTGTCAGTTCTAACAAGCCACATAGTCTCCACTTTAGAAAGAAAAAAGCTCTGAAGCTTACATTTTTCTGGAAGAGAAATATTTGTGTACAGATAGGCCTGTCATTTTGTGAAACAACATTCATGATTCTTTTATTGGTGCTCAGCCATCACCCCCTCTCTTCCTCTGTGGAAAAAAGGGCTAGTCTACAAAGTGGCTTTTTGTCGTTTGAGAGAAGTAAACTTCATCAGGTCGACGGCGAGGTGTGCTTCACATGTCACTCAGTCGAGCTCTCTCCTAATGAAATGCTGCATACAGATTTCTGCCTGCGGGCTCAGGGGGATAAGACCGTGGTAACAGAATGAAACAAACCCCTTCCCATTCCCCTCACTCACACACACAAACACACACACACACACACACACACACACACACACGCATTCATGCAGCCACACACACACACACACTTGCTGGAGAGCATCCATGTGAGGAGATCCAAATCTGCAATTTATTCAAATATTGATATTTCTACTTGTCAGGAGAAAGGTGCCTTGAAATTTCCTCTGAGTACTCCTGTCAAAAAAATAGCAGGAAATATGTCAGATAATTCATAAATGGAGTTCAGCGCTGCAAAGTCAGTTGGGAACAGCAAAAAATATATATGCTTGTCAATGAAGAATAGGAGCAATATTACAGAGCCTGCTGCTCATTCTTCCATCATGTCAAGCAAACAGCCTTTGCAGGCCCATAAGTGTACACTTCACAGTCTGTGTGTGTATTTGTGTATATGCATGTATATTTGTATATGTCTCCGTGTATGTACATGTGTATGTATATTTATGCATGAGAATGTGTGTGTGCTTTGGCTATGTTGTGACTCCTACTTAGATGTGTTTGTTATCTTTCTCCATCGAGACACCCCATTTCCCATCCTGGAGCAGCCAATGGGAGTGTGTCCTTTTTTGCAGAGGTCCGTAACCGGACGCTGGCCTCCATGTGGTTTGAATTAGGGCCCCCGAAGCTGTGAAGGACGCCTCGAATGACGTGAGGCACTTGCACACCAAATTCCATTCTGCTGAATGGTGGAGAAAAGAGCTCTCCGGAATCCTCCGAGATTTTTTGGCTCGGGCCCGCCAGCGATTAAAACAGGGCGGAAACCAATAACTCAATGAATCATGGGGCAGCGTCCCATGAAATCTCTCACTACTCTGTCACACCCTCATGCAAACCCAAATCAACTCTAACTCTTTGCTGATTAGTCTTTTTTCCAAACTGAAAAAAAAAAAAAACCTGACAAAACTCTTGCTCTATTCTCCTGTTCATTGAATAGAAGTTTCAGCACTCAGAGCGTAAAAAGGCGCTCTGCTCTGCTCTGTGAGTTACCTCCATTTTGACAGACAGAGTGTAGGCTTGATGATGCATCGGTTGACCACGTTGTGCCAAGGCGAGACAGAAAAGGACTCCCCGTATCTCCCGTGGTCATGTGATGCCATAGTTCATAGCTGTTGACGAGATGCGGTTTGGCACAGCTTGGGACCCATCTGGGAGACGCAGATACCCAGACAGGAGAGGTATTTTACAGCAATGCATCTGCGTGCTTGAAGAGCTATTTAGCATATGCTGCTATACGAGAGAATTTGCTTCGCCGTTGCCAGCTGCAGATTAGTCTTCATTTCCCAAAAATCCAGTGGAACAGCTGATCCATAGTAAGACAGCTAGCAGTGACCAAAAATAATGTTTTATGTTAATGCAGCATGTTATTTGCTATTTTTCTTAATTAAACAGCACATTTACTCCTGCACTAAGTTGGACCATTTGGTTAAAATAATACAGACTAACCAAAGTGTATTTTCTGGTTAACAGTTTCTCTTATATCAACAGTAACAATGGCATACAGTGCAGTAATGCTAGTGGCTGTGCTGGCCGGTTTGTTTCTGTTAGCTCTAGCAGAAGTCAAAGCCCATGCTGCTGCTCTAACTCAAGTGGCTGATGTGTTAGGCCATCTAGGGCATGGCAGGCGGTTGACAGTCCATGCAGCCTGTCTACCCACAGGACATCTCCACACAGTGTGTCCACAGTGGGGCCAGTGCTGTCATCTGGGCCCCACTATGGACCACTGCACTGCTGACAGTGAGAGGGTAAACGTTTACCACCTCAATCCCCCATTAACTCGGTGAAGGCGCTTCGATCCTCTGTGAAAATAATGATATTGATTGGAGCTTGGCTCTACAAACGAAACGGTTGCAACTAAAAGAGGGATGGGCCCTTGCATTAGAATATGGGATTTTCGAGGATAAAAGAGTGTTTGGATCTTGTTATATTTTTCCTCTCCTCTATCTCCCTCTAGCTCTCCCCCACCTCCTTCTCTCCTCTCTTTCTGCATTTTTATGTGTGCGCATGTAGTGTGAGAGCCTGTGTGTCTCCTAAGATTACCCTCCGCTATCCCCACAATCAAACAACAAATGACAACATCATTGCTCAGGCCTTTCAAAATACGACACAAAAAAGTGGGTTGTAGCTACATTAACTTGCAACAACCCCCTAATAGACCCTGGTGGTTTTGTAGCTCTCCCCCTTCTCTCTCCTCTCTTCTCTCCACCAGGCTGTCACATATCCACCCCCCTCACAGAGCGAGCCTCCGAGCCTCGGTGGAGATCAGGAGCTCCCTGTCGGAGGTGCTTTGTCACGTAGCCCAGGGAGCGTGGAACTCACCCAGAGCTGTTGAACAAACACAAGCACAGGGGCTGTCAATAGCAGCTCCGCAAACTAATTGCCTGTCAAATGAACCGCCCTCGTTAAGCTGCCCACACACACACACACGTGCGTGCACTGTGACACACATATGCTCACACACGCACACACACACACACACACACACAGGCTATTTGATTCAAAGTGTAGTGATACCTTGTTAGAAGAAAAGACACACGAGTGGCACTTCTCTGTTTGCCACCTTGTTTCTGCAATCGTTACCGGCGTGTGCAGTGCAGTCACCGTGAGATTGCCTTTTTGTTATTATTAAGGGAAACACAGCATTGTACAATGTAGCTGATGTAATCCAAACACATCCCACAAGCCCTACAGTATATCAGCTGGCGTTATTTTTCACTTTTTAAAGCCACTCATTAGATGGTAGCAGAGCTCCATACGCCAAATGTTATTGTTTTTGTGTTTGTTTTGCTTTTTTTTCTGTAGTCATTAGGCGGTAGCAGTGTAGTGCCCAGCGCCTTGTCTGGGTGCCTGTAACAGTGCTGTCGGATTGACACAGCTGGGGAGAGCAGCTTGAGGCTGCACGCTCAGGAATACACAGGGGTGTTCAAAGCCCCTCTCTGAATCCTGATCAGAGCGCTGCCCCGGCCAACTGATGGCCTATTAAATATACATGCGCAGAGGTCAGAGCTGGAGGTCCCGGCTTCCTCCCAGCCATGTGCACTTAAGCGGAAGGGCTGGGCAACAATAAAACCTCCTCTCGCTCCAGCGAGCTCTCCCCTGACACCCTCACCTCCAGTGTGTACGTCAAGTACAGTGCTCACCTAGCGCTATATTACAACTGCCTTTGTGAAAAGGCCAAATGATGCATTTTTTACATGGTTATTATATATTTATATTCAATAACACCAAGGACCACTCTTGTGTCTGTCCATCTCCCTTTTTTTCTTCAGTCATTGATAAATAGCCTCGGATGATACAAGCGTACACAGAGTCTGAAGTGAGTGCCCAACTCTCCTCTCTGTAGTTTACCAGAGATTGAGACAAGGAGGAAGAGGGGAGAGCCCCGTAATGGCCAGTCATGATTAACATATTCAGAGTGACACTCTCTCTGTGTTCGTTCGTTAAGCCTGGTCTGTCTGACTAATGAAGTGGAGCGGCAGTTTATCAATTAACCCAGCGCTGAGCCATTTGTGCTGGGGATAACGCTCTCTCTGGGTGTCACGGTGATCCGGTTTGGTGCCCTTTCACCTTACGAGTGTCCAACAAGACAGGCCTCTGTGACAATGACGGCAAGATACACAAGTCCACAAATGGCGATCCACTAAACAGGATTTGTGCCTGCTGTTCACCGGCGAAAAGCAGTGGAAAGGGTTTGGTAATGGGATCATGAAAAAAAGATCTCTACAAACTAACATTGGGGGTTTTCAGCGTTCTCAGAGTCAGCATAGATCATAGCAAACAACTTAGTGCTGTCTCTATTAAAACAAGCCCTCCCCTGCCATTAGCCTTCCCCCCACTGCTCCTTCCTCCATTTCACATTGTTTGTGTTCATTAAGACATGGGCGACCTGCCTTATCCACACATCAGACCCTGCTCTCAAGAGTAATTGCGATGGTCTCGCAGAGGATAATGTGGTTTAAACTCAGTATAGCCTGTCTATTAGGAGAGACATGATGGCAACCACAAATAATAAAGAACTATTTATTCCTCTCTCTGTGACGCTAACTAGGTAACATATCAAGCCAGCACCGCTAAGGGTCTCTCTTACTGTCAGATATGGCACCCTTCATCCATTCCCAATGGCCCTTGCCTCGACATCTCTGCTCTTCATTTTCTACATGAGCTTGGTCATAAATGCACACACACCTCATATATATTTGATAGTTAATATTTATCCTCGCTAGGGAAGTGCACTTTACATGTGGTAACATACGATTACCTGCAATTCTTATGGCAAAGAAACAAAATCGATATGGATATATAATTCATGACGGAGGGGCTATCAGTTTTTATGGCTCTCTATCCAGGCTCATTAAAGTTTTATCGTAATTGACTGCAAGCAAGAGTTTTTAAGGCATGTTTCTCCCTCACTTTCTACCTTTAATAATTAAGTAAAGTTTAATTGGTTGTATTTTGAAGCACCTAGTAGATGATATAGGAGTCTCCCAAATTCAGAACCATGAATTATAGAGAGTGATATGTTATGCATTAACCTGTCAGTTTGTTCATTTGTTAAGGCAGAAAAGTATGGTCCCAACCCCCCAAATCACATCCCAAAAAATCAAATAACTCGCTGGACCCTTCAAAAAAAATCCTTTTTATGTCTTTCATTGCTCTGTTAATGTAGTGACATGACGCTGTCACTCAAAACGCTCCCATCAACCGCCAGCCCTGAATCGACTCCGCTGATTGGTGGTCAACTTGTTCTCTTGAAGGGAGATTGACAGACGGAAAATTGCACTCTCAGATTTCACCCTTCATTCGTTGCAGTTGTTCTTCCACTCGTCAACTCTCCGCCATGCCTGAGACAGACAGAGGCTTTATCCATTAGCTGTTGGCTTGGCGGGTGGGTGGGCAGATTGAGGCGGGATGGAGGAGGAGATGGGGGTAGGAAGACAATCCTACATTTGAGCACTCTGAGGGAAAATCAATCATGTCATCATAAGTGAGAAGTATGGATGAATTTCATCAGCTGGTTCCTGTCCTGTTCACGCCGCTGGCTTTCTGACTGGCCTGTCCCTCTGATTGGCTTTCTCAATGACCCTTAAATCTGAAGAGGGAGACGATTTTGAAAACACTTTAATAAGAGGAATCGGACAGTAGTTTCAGTGTTATAGTTTCCCACTTTGCCCGCTGCTACACTGCAGGAAACCTCAAGTGGTTTCTCTTGACAAAGTGGTAATAGATTTACCATATGATTTTGTGCCAAACCAGCATTAGGCAATTTTGTAAGAAAATGTTTCTCAACTATTTTCCGTCCACAGCAGATATGATGAAGTGTTATAAAGGGCAGCAGTGCTCTGCCTCTCAACATTTATTTTATAATTTACCCCATCATCTCACAAGGTCACAGATGAGCACTGAAAGCATCATAGGTGTAGGGTGTGAAGCAATCAAAAATGGATGAAAGTGAAGACATGGAAATCAGAGAGGAGAAATTGACAGCCGTTTACAGCCTTGTTGTTGATGTGAGTGACAGAGAGAGGGAAGGAGGGAGGGAGGAAGGAAGCGAGGGACAGAGTGAGAGGGAGAAAAAGAAGGAGAGAGAAAAAAGGGGGAGAGTTAAAGTGGTGATAAATTTAATGGAAAAATCAAATACAAAACAAATTCATTCCTCTCAACTTGATGCTTGAGCCGTTCCTTTCTTGGTCTGTGCTAAGCCTTAGAATAAACTGTCACTCCTTATCGATCGCATCTGAATTGTTACCGAGATTTCTGAAAAGTAGTCTTGACACACACCCTGCGAATAGTAATCTTGGGAGATGAGAACATGCAGACTGAACAGCTAACACCCCTGACTTAAAATAAAAGAGGCTTTTCTTTGCTTCTTTTTTCAAATCCAAGCTAATACACTTTGGAGGATTGCACATTCAATGATAAATATGTTGCACTGAAGGATGTGCCTCGTTGGATATTAATGTCTTTGCTGATAACGTGGCAATTGTGAATGAAGGAGGCCTTGCCATTTTGTCATGGGGAATGTTTATACACAACAACTGAGCGTGAAATGGTTGTACACGATTTGTTTGCCATTTGTGATGGAGATGACATGATCAAAAAATCAATTCACTTCACATTTGATTTCCAGCGAGCAGTTAAATGAATGCTGTCGACAGCACCCACTGAAATCCATGTATCATGGTATGGTTCATTATATTCCGATGGTGTATTAATTATGGCTATAGATAGAGAGCTCTGCTGTGAGCTGTAGCCTAGCTGCTGTGTGCCAGGGGGAGCTAGCCTGAGGAGGAAAGCTCTGCTTGTATCCACTCATCCCTCAGCTGACAGGCCTGCTCCAGGAGAAAAGGATTTCTCCGGATTGAGTGCCATTTTCTCTTCTTTAACAAGGAAATTAGTGTGTAAAGGAGATCTGTCAGGATAAAGTGCAGCTTGACTGCTGCCGCCCTCCCCTCCTCTCCGTCTTTCTTTCCTGCCCTTCCCTCCCTTCCCCATCCTGTAACTCTCTCTCCCTCTGTCTCTCTCTCTCTCTGTCTGTCTCTCTCCTTCCTCTCTCTCTTTTCTTTCCCTTTCTCCCCCACTCAATGGCTCCCTCAGGGGATCTTCCTTGAGCATTAGCAGAACACATCCAATGTCCCAGCTACATGATTTCATGATATGATTTGTACCGGGGATTTACAATAATCCGCAAATAAAGTTGAAAGTGAATGACTCTCAATAAGAGACGCAGACAAGCAAAACCAAACCTTTTAAGATTTTCTTTATCTTTAATGGCATGAAAAATGAATTTGTTTTGCATTAGATCACAACAATTTAGCAATGGCCTCAGCATGTTGTTTTGTGTTTGGCTTTTATGATCATGATTAATTCCTGCACAGGAACCTCAGTGATATACATAATGCATCATTCGCTCATTTAAATGTTCAGTTCCTCTGCAGTTGCAGAGTGCCTGGTAGCTCATTACACATTACCCATGTGTGCCTGGGAGTTGGAGTCTGCCAGCGACTCACTTGTAGTCAAAGATACAGTATCTGCTGCTTTAGCAGGATGTCATGAATTGACAATGCGATTAAACTCACTTGTCATCCCCACCACTCCAGCTTCATTCACCTCATGTTAGTCCCTTTATTTTTCCTCAACATCAGTGAGAACTAACTTTTCACCTCGAGTAGATGGACAGGGATGAGCCCCACTGGCAAATTTTAATAAGTCTGCTTCAAAGGTGTAGGTTGAGAAAAAAAAAAATCAAAACATTCTGGGTTAATTTGAAATGTACTCTGCATCTGTGATGGGAAACAGCCTCACAGGTAAGTAAGGGAGACAATTAGGGAATATCCGTGCGTGTAGGAGCTGCATACTAAAAAACGCAAATCACTATTTCCCCATCTGGCCCCTACTGTGCCGAGAACTGCAGCTGAGGTCCGATTTCACCCGTCAATCACGGCCGCCTCGCTGTGGGGTGTGTGTCCTGGTGAGAGAGCCTACCCCCAAGTCATTAGCACACACAGTCAAACTGTACTGAGAACTGCCCTGCACCGCTCTGCTCTGCTCTGCGCCACGGTTTAAATATCCCCAGCCTGTGACAGGATCAGTTTAGCGATCTGTAGGATTGATCTCCTCTTTAAAGTTTTGCCTGAGGCGACTCTAATTGGGAACGAGGCTGCCTCCCACTCCCCTCTCTCCCTTAACTGTCAGTCTTGGCTTTGTTTACTGAGGACATGCCCAAACCTATTTACTCAATAATGAGGAGACGTGGTGGGGATGCTACTGATCACATTGAGGCCCCCAGCGGGACTTCTGCATGCTGGGAAGGGCGGGAACATCATTTTAGACTTTTTGAGCCGGTGAAAGTTAGACTACGCCGGTGCTATAATGTAGAGCAGTGGGTATTTTTCCTCCTTCTTGTTTTCCTATATGCCTCTCATTTCTTGATTTTCAGAGCGTTTGTCTACCTCAGGGAATATTCTTTTTTTTTTGTCATACCGTGTAGTTAGCTAAAATAGAACAGCATTCAAAAGACAAAGCAGATGAGTAGTATCATTTTACACTTCGTAAGATGCCCTCCATATGTTAGTAAACCATTTAATTAAATTCAAGGAGGATGAAACCAGACCGAAAGCCCCTCCAACCATCGGCAGGTACCTTTGCCAATGCCTTGCAGTAAAGTGGACTATTCATGACTGGAGTGCTTTGGCCTATTGGGCCACTTCCTGGTCCCTTTGAGTGAATACTCAGATTCTCACTCTCATTTAGGTTGTTTTCTCTGGCACTGAATGACAAAGCCTTTGGTGTGGATGGCGAGGCTATAGAGTCCATTGATGCCCATTGGGATTATGAATGATGAAGTGGAGGAGCTGCCGCTATCAGAGGGACACAACACTGCTCTTAATAGAAAAGCATTTAGAAAGGCAGCGGGGAGGAGGTGGTGGTGCAGGGGGGCTTTCTGACACTCGACTGATAAGAGGCAGCTCTTCAGAGGTGGTAGTGTGTACAATGAAACACGCTGATGGGGATACAATGACACACATGTTGCGTCTGACAGGCGGTGATTTAGACGTGGGAAAAAAATAAAATCCCGGACCACAGAAGAGAGAGTTTCATGACGCGATACCCTTTAGCGCAGTTGTGTGTCTCATGCAGACAACAACATGATATTTTCTTTCGAGGTTCCTTGTGCATATTTCTACTTATTGGTTTGATTTGGGGGAAAATGCATTGTCATTACTCATAACCGGCTGTGACAGATTGAAGAGGGAGAGGGAAGGGGAGAAAAAGGAGTTAGTAGTGCAGTGGCACGGGAGTGAAAGAGAGATATGCAGAAAAGGAGAGCTGTCAGTTTGAGGAATGAGCCTGATAAGAGGAAGGGACTCGGCAGATGGGCAGAAGAAACCGGCAGCACACTTCTCAATTAAACATGTAAATACCGAAAGCAGGCAGAGATGGAGACGAGTAAAGTTAAATAAACATTGCACCGTGCTGTGATTACAAGCTCAAAATGCCACCACCTTTGCCATTTTTTAGTTCCCGCAACTCCAAGAAACCCTTTAATCCAAATAAACTTCTGCTTTGACATATTATATTTCTTTTTTTTCTCCTTTTTTTTTGAAGCAGGTATGATTGATCATCTCCTGTGGCTGAATTGATTCACGCAGAGTCAGAATCTATGGGAAGTTGCAAGCCCACCAGGAAATCTTGATATGGAGCTAACTGAACTATTCATCCATTGACTTTATCCTTTGCAGTAGTTCCTTTATTTTAATTTTCCTTTTTTTCTCGTAATTGTTTGTCCATCATTTTTACATACGCACCCCTCAAGAGTAGCCTGCTGCGAGCTACAGGGCGTATCTTAAATACTTCTGTAGGCTGTGTCCCTGACATAAATAACAATGAGCTTGGCATAACCACAGTACATTCTTAGGGAAGATTCACAGTTTGACATTCAGCCCAGATGCTATCGCGGAGCCTTAGTATTTAAGACCGCAGAGAAGACAGACATCTGTCACTTGTTACCTTTGAAGTGAATAAGAGAGGGACGCAGAAAAACACAGTGGACAAAAGGCCATTCTGACCACAGACCCTCAGTGTTTACAAACGGAAAGAGAGAGTGACAGGAGAAACTCAAGATGAATGGATGACTGCTGTTGATCTCTCCTGCTCATTCCGTGTGCTAAGTTATTCCGTGGCTGCTACCCCAGTGGGGGGTGCAGGGAAACAGGAAGTTGAGAGAGGCAGGCAGAGGCAGACAGAACGCCTCAAGGACTCTGGAGGAGCAGAGCACTGCAGCCTGCATGGGAAAAAAAACCCCTCCCAACAACTTACTGTACACTTCTCTAACCCGAGGTACCAAACATTACAAATGTGAACATAATCCACATTTTAATGAGTAGATGATGCTATATTAAGGCAATATTTGCAATAGTGTTGATTTGCAATGTGTAACATTGAAATAGTAGTATGTATTGCGTTACCTACTATTTATAT
This sequence comes from Centroberyx gerrardi, assembly GCF_048128805.1. NCBI lineage: Eukaryota > Metazoa > Chordata > Actinopteri > Beryciformes > Berycidae > Centroberyx > Centroberyx gerrardi. The sequence goes on from NC_136011.1 coordinate 17,914,218, forward strand.
TCTAACTTTAAACAGTTATCATAATAATGGCAGCAGTGGCAGAGTTACAGAAATTGTAAAGAAGTGCATTTTGATATAATTATTAGAACAATGGCCATATTCATTTATCTTCTGTCAGGTCTCCTCAGACCTGTATCTATTTCAGGTTGCGTGTCAAGTGAGAGCAGCTATATCTGGCTGGCAATTAAGCTGGTCCTGCCTCCCCTTGATGCTTGATTAGTCCGATTGATGGAGGAGGCCATATGTGGCGGTGTCAAAACTTGGCAGCCAGGCTCCATCCTCTCAAATGAGAGGCAGGCAATAAAGAGGCAGGCTGCCCAGAGTGGGTGCACGTATGTGGGGCCTGCAGCGCCGTGATTTGGGCCCCCCGATATGGAGCCTTTTTCTCTGGGGGTCTTCGGGGCGCTGACCATTCCAGCCAAGTTCTCATCGGGGCAGAGGTGGCCACCGGCTAGGGGTGTCACTGTACCGAGCCCTCTGGGGCACAAGCTCCAGGCAAGGGGTGGGAGCGGGGGGTGTGTGTGGGGGGGTAGATGGGGGTTGGGAGGTGGAGAAAGCTGAAAGCTATGGCCCCCTTCCCAATCTCGCTCGGAGACAACAAAAAGGGAATGCTTGAGAAGGGGAAGCAGCGGGAGGAGAGCACAAAGACAAAGGCGCGGGCAAGGTCAGTCTAGCTAATGGGCCTGAGCCGTAGGCTGCCTGGGGCTAGGCACACTTCTGTTCTCTCTCACACACTGGGCCTTCAAAGACCCTCCAGTCCACCCCTCTCCTTCTCTCCTCTCTTCCCTCTCTTCCTCCATCTCTTCCACTCCTCTTTTCCTCTCTTCCCCACTTCCATTGGTGACACTTTCTCCCTTCAAAGCTTCTGCACAGGTGCCTTTAAAAACACACCTTTCCACAAAACACTTAAATACTCACTCTTATCCATTGTATCAACAATTGTGAGGTTAATGAATGGCGTTGCCCCCGACAGCAATTATTCTCCACCGCATTTCCGAAATGGATGAAAAGATGTTTTCTTTCTGGTAATTTTCTTAAACTGAGAGGATGCAGAATTCTTCCGGTTTATCTGCTGTCACCGACCATCATTAGGACCAAGGTGGGTCCCGGCAAGAGCTGGGAGAAACTGTTGGAGAGGAGGAGGAGGTGCAGTGTTGTTGTCAGGTTGGCTGGCTGGCGTTGCTTGGCTCCACTCGAGGGCTCCTTTAATGTGCAGCGGAGTAGAATAAGTGAGTGGCTGTGGGCACCAGCTGAGCTCACTCTCGTCTTCGCCTGGTAGCTGAGGGGTGAGCCGCTGCCACCTGACACTGGGCACACGGCTCAGGGCTCCTCTTGGCAACGTGGCACAGCACACATGTCCCCTCATTTGGATGGAGATTCAGACACAACACACAAAAGCTTTACCCCCCCCCAGTCCTCCTCCTCCTCCCTTCCCTCTCTCACTCACTCACTCACTCAGTCTCTCTCTTTCTCCTCCTGTTTTTTTTTTTTCTCCCTTCTTTTAGTTTTTGACGGCATCATAATAATCTGGGTATCTTCTTGATCATGCCCCATGTTTTTTTTTTTTTTTCTTTTCTTCCTCATCTTCTCGGAGACGAGTTTGAAATTGCCTGCGTCAGGACTTTGCTAATTAAAGTCATACTTTCAAAAATGCCATAATAACTGTTAATTAGCTTGATGCTATTTTCAGCATAATTTGCTAATTAGTGGAAAACCTGTACAGCGTTTCTCTCTAATTACAGTATGGCTCCGCACGGCGCATCTGTGCCTTGACTCCAAATGATACCATTACAAAGTCCCGTATTACGCATTCTCTCAAAACAGTTAATTGCCTCCACAGATAGTGAGATACTTCAGTCAGCTGATTTTTATGGTAATAAATGGACAGGCACAGACACAAGCCTCCCTGGTTCATATTTATGAAATATGAAAAAGGAAAACAACCTCCTTATGAGATGCATGGAGTTAGTTTGGAATATAATCTGGTTGGTTCTGTGATGATTTTGTGTGCTCATGTGTTGAGTTGCTGAGACTTTTAATGAAGTTTGATTTATTCTATGTTATAACCTTGTGAGCAAGTAAGTCATAACATTGTAATTAAAGCAAAATGCTGGGATGCAGAGAGCGGCGGCATCGGCTCAAACAAGGTAAAGGCAAAGCTCTGATGAATTCTACTTTCAGAGGTAGTTACCATGTAAATACAAGTCGCAACATAATGTGGCCGTGCCACTGCTTATTACCGAGAATGTAACTACCTTGTCGCCCGCCAGTTATTTTCATGTAGTCTAGCAAGGGGAGAGAATTATGGACATGACCACAGGTTGACCCTAATACATGTGTATACTAGACACAAATTATGACTCATTAAGTGTGGTGAGAAGCATGATTGGCATGACCTCTGACCCCGGGACGTCAGCTGTGCCCATCCTCCGCTTTGCCCTGCGTTTTGACAGCCACCAGTCTGACAGGGCTAGCATCGGCGCTGGCTAATTAATGCACCACTTCAGAGACCCTTTCATTTATGGCTTCTGAAAGGCATTATTAAATTAATTAAACCACCAAGAGTTAGTCATTATGAAATCAGGAGGTTTACATGGATGACAGCGTTTATGAATTAAACATCCCCAAAGTTCCTCGCAGGAGATACCCCGAGCTGCGTGCGGGTACCTAGCGCGACAGATGTTTGCCCCCCCTCCCTCAAGCTAACCTGTATTGCAAGCGATTTAGGTCTCATTTGGGGGTTTGAAAACTGAAAGCAGGAGAGAAAGAGGTTCAGGATAGCTAATGAGCAGAGAAAGAGAGGGGAAAAGGAGGTCACTAGCTCTGTTCATCTGTAGACAGTACAGATGGTACTGTTTTATACAATACAACAATGGCGTACATCAATTTGTTGATCGTTAATAGATAGCTACTCTCAGATGAATTGGAGAGAGTGAGATCAGTTGTCTGTGGGTTTTACTCGAGAACTCTACATTTATAGCCTCCAAACATTTAGAAAAGCTGTGTGCTGTTTTTAAATCATCATGTGATGTGAAAACTACAAATGGTTCAAGAGATAAATCCCATAAACTTGGGCTTAGCTGGAGAGCATAGGGCAGAGATGAGTAGCTCACTCAGGAGCCTTGACGATAGACTCCTTTTCATCTGTGGACTGAGATTCGCAGATTATCTCAAGAGGCTCTCTATCTCTGTCCTCTTCTCTATTTCTCTTTTTCTCTTTCTCCACCCTCCCTCTCTCGCCCCTCGATTCAGGAAGTTTGCCAGCTACTGTCTTTGTTTACAATGCCAAGGGAAAATGTCAGAGCCGTTGAGAAAAATATCCTTAGAATCTTTTTTTTCATCTTCTTAATCTAACAGTTTACTGAACTTGATAAGTGTCCTATCAACATGCTAATCAAATTACTTCGGAACCAAAATTGACAGTTTTCATTAATTATACAAGATTATTCTAATTGCAATTCAAATTTATTCATTCCGAACAGAAGGTATTCAGTAATATTTTACAAAATTTGCATATTAAATGGAGGGAGTTGTGCATTATGCATGGTAATGTATGCACAGTTTCTTATTTTTAACTTCACGGCCATATGTGGTGTCGTTGTAGGAGCAGGTGAAAAGTCTAAGTGTGTTTAATTTGCTTGACAAACATTCGGCTGGAGCTTGTCAAGGGGAGTATTGTGAATGCCAATCTTTATTCCCTCTTTATTGATTACCCCAAACTCTAAACATCTGGAGGTAAATGGCACTGAGAGAGATGAACTGAATCATGGGATTAGTACCTTCAACGACTGAATCACTATCAATTACTTCAATAGCATAATTCAAGTGTACTGCATAAAAGCTACAGTACCTTGGTTTCAGCCAGGATTAATATTGCAATTTAACGTGACAATGGAAGCATGGGAATGATATGGATGGCGTCCAACTCTTTCACATTGATGTCATAAAGCTAATGCCGTTATCTAAATACGAATGTATTTAATTCTTAATTTAGGCTTTGTTTGTAAAATGAAAAGGCTCAACGCATTAGGCACATGTTTTAAAAGGTAATGGATTCTGTGAGTAAAACAACCTTATTTATTCACTGAGACGCAAAACCCCCCAATTTGCTCTTTGTTTTTATTTCCTAGAGCGGGCAGTGAAGTGCAAACAGCTTACTGGGAAGCTGTTTACTACTGTATATGACAAAGGGTGTGTGTGTGTGTGTGTGTGCGCGTGTGGTATGTGTGTGTGCGTATGTGTGTGTGTTTATGGGGAAGGGGCGGCTCTTGCAGCTCCACAGGCAAGGTCTTGTGTTGTAATGTAAGCGTAATAATTATCAAACAGCATCGGGGGCTCTGGGTACGGGCTTTAACAGGGGGAGAGCATGTTTGATATGTAGAATCAGCCCATAGTGCATCCATAGAGGGTGACTAAATCGCACGGTTCATGGATCACATTAGTATTGCTCTGCATCCACCCTCGCACTAAAGGTGATTTCCATTTAGACACACATTTCCACATGAAGATAAATATGACTTGAATCGTAATTTCCCTGAAGTAAATATAATACAAATACAACATAATACAGTGTCAGGCCAAGCAGGCTAATAGATTACTAGCGTGTTTTCCATTTGTATGGTAAGTGGTGAACCTAGGTGGTGGTCTGGCGAGTAACAAATTGAATGTTTAATCCATCTCAGTGCAGATTGAGGGTATCAGAAAGATCGGTAGTCAGATGAGTTCTCTTGTGACTGGTAGTATATTAGATATTTTTACTCTTTAGGGGTTTGTGGAATGTTGTTGGCTTAGCAAGAGGTGCAAAGTGGTAGATAAATGCAATTTCTTATCTTTTCTGAAGGCATCTGTTATTTTTCAAATAGGTATTTGGACTTGACACACAGTATTTCCAGTCATTCTGTGGTATACTCTGTGATGCCTGATTACTGCTGAACACTAGGTCTTTGTGTGTTTTAGTTGGGTATTCATGCAATATTTTAATACTAGTGATAAGAGTATTTTATATTATCATACTGTATAATAAACTTACATATGGGGAAGCAAGTCATTCCTCTCACTTCATGGTTGTTTCTTATTCTGACTTATAGAGGCTTCTCCTCTATAAGTCACAGAGGTCCTTACGGAGAAGCCATGACAAATTTGCAAAAGATATGCTTCCTTAATGTTACCAAACATTCTCTAAGTACATATTTAATTCTTTAATAAATGTTTGCGCTGGCATTTTGGAGAAGCGACATTAGCTTCAACCTCACAGCATCTTGTATAAAGTGTGACAAATTGATATTTTTATATAGCTTAATCTGTTTACTATGATGTTTATGCGAGGAATTATTACAAACTAATTAAAGAAATCACTTTGATATAATTAGTCAGATTTCAGGAAGCTCATTAGTAGTAATTTGCATGAAAAATAAGCCCTGTAGTGGTGCTTATACCCAGCTACTCGATCTGTGTTTTATCTGGTTACACATCAACCCCCATTGTTTGTTGTTTGAGGCTGTCTGAAGTGGCCCACAATATTTTCAGTCATTGCCCTGAGAAGCAGTGGGGTGTCTTTCAACAAATTCCTCCCCTAAAGCAAGTCAACCTGTATGTGGAAGCAGACACACGCCTCTGTGTACATAAGGCAGGAGGAGTGAGCGGCAAAACACTGTCTATTTATCTGTCAGGTTCCTGACAAAGAACTGAGCTGACAAGTAAGGGTTTCCCTCAGCAGAGCAGGGGGGCTTTATTCACCGTACTTACATGCCCAGTCTATGCCCAGAGACTCATGTTATTTGCAAATCACACTCTTTGAAAACTCACAAACGGGGCGAGACATGCCACGCTACGGGTTTGTCAGCTGCCTTCACAACAGCTAGCTATATCGCTAACAGTGTGCGGTTCGGTAAGGAAGCAGCTTTCTCTTAGCATTTGCCTTGCTGTCACTTTTTCCAACACACGCGATCTGTGTCTTCATGCTTGGGGTCTCTCCTCCCTCAGAGGGTTGCCATCTTCCCTTTGGACTGACAAATAATACGCCCACACTCCCACTAAAATAATAAAAAAAAAAACAGGAAAAAAGAGACTCCTGGAATTACATCATTCACGGCTTAAGTAAATGTACAACAAGTCAGCGCACGTACATTAAATCCACATAATTAGAAGTAATGTTGATGATTTAAAATAAAGAGCTATTTTGAGTGGAATATTCTATTCTTATAATACCCCCACCTTAGACGGAGGGGTTCGAAACGCTGGTACAAAAACAGGGTCTGTTTATTCTCTATACCTTTTTCCCACCACGGACGAAATCCTTCCCTAAACATCCGGACAGAGAAGCACTTGTGTGGCGCTGATGTCACAGACCTACCTGGCCTCCCTCTCACAAAGGCTAAGGTATCATTAGCTAGGCCCACACAATGGCCATTCAACCAAGCCGCTGCGCTCCTCAGGACTGGGGAACAATGTTATTTTTTGTCTCAGAATTATAAAGACAGAGTTTTGCAGGAAACCTGACAGACAAAACCCTTTAGAGGTAAATGCTCCAGGCGGCTTTTGGGTTTAATCTTTTCCCATTAGCATTTTGCTTTTTTTCCCCCCTGCTCTCACACAAAGACCATATTTACAGGGTCAAAAGTAAAGGCTCTGGGTCTCAGGAGGCTGCTTTGTGTGTAGGCCTTTACTATATATTGACATCACTTTTTTTGCTAATTTATTTTTTACAGGCTAATTTTTTAAGCTAATAAAGAGTAGATAACTAAAAACTAAAAAATGCATATTTGTTTACAATGTAAAACCTTTTTTTTTAAACAACAAAACAATACAATAACAAAAAAATGAAAACAATAAATATGCTCTTACACCTTCAACCAAGCAATATAATAAATCAAATGTGCAAGTATATTACAAATTATGAACCTATTATACAAGGGTTTATACAATATAATAGTGATATTGTCAACAGTACAACAGCTGTGCTAAGGGTTCATATGTGCTACCTTTGTGTGTGAGTGTGTTTGTGCACATTTGTGTGTGCATGTGAGCTTACGTGTGTGCGTGTGCACATATTCACTTATGGTTGTGTGTGTGTGTGTGTGTGTGTGTATGTGTGTGTGACTCCATGTGTGTGATTCATTCCAGGGCAGTTTTAGTCCTTATAAAATATTCATTTTGGTTGTGCAGGGCCCTGTAATTGCCATCTCTCACCCTGAATTATTTATACCTCGCACAGACTGACAAAGCTTTGCCATACGGCCCCAGATGAATCAGAAAGCAGCCATCTCTGCTGCCAACAGCACTGGGCTTTCACACAAATATGGCAGCCACGTCTCTCTGCCTGGCCTCTCTTAATTTGACATTTTCTTTTTCCCCCTGCCTTTGTCCTAGGTGCACAGAAAGGTTACCTGTTAGCTTTAAGCACCGACCCGCTCTGTGTCTTTCTGTCTCTATCCCCCCTGCCTACATGACAGCCCACAGTAGGTGTTTTTTCTTTTTTTTTTTTTTTTTGAGAAAGTGTTAATGTGGCAGCGGTGTCAGAGTGGCTGCCTCATGTTTTATGATGACTGACCAGTCCTGACAGCCACTTTAGATGTATGTATTATACATTAGTAATAATATGATGTAGAAGTACACTCGCATACATTTGTGCATGCATGGACACACAGCAAAACCACTGACTCACAGGCCTACGTAACACATACACGCGCAAATATGTACACACACACACACACACGCATGTATGCACACCGTCTGGATACACACACACACACACACACACACAAACAACCCCCCACCGTCCTGCTGGATCCAGCATGCCTGTCAGTAAATGGTCAAAGCCCCCCTGCTGGCCTTCCCTGTACAGCTGCGTTCCTCTGCGTCTGCCTGGGTCTGATCACTCCAAGGTGCCACAGGAGAGCAGAGGGCAGGGGAGAAACGCCGCTGTATGGCTCTCATTGTAGACTGGCTCTGGGGCCTTCCAGGCACCCCACGTCCAACACCCTAAATACTACTATTCACCCAGGCCCGCTACTCCCAACATATGCTTATCTTCCATCTCACCAGTGCAGGGAGGTGCTGACTGGTATTTCCTCAAGGCCCCAAGCTCCAATGCTAACCAGTAATCAAAGCACCATATTTCTCCCCCTGTGCAAAAATAACCTGGAGATACCTTTCTCCCGTCCAGCTGGTGAGCAGAGTAAATATTCTGGAGGACTGTATTGTTGATGTACGTGATTATTTTTGTAATGTCAGCAACCTCGTGACCGACATCGTTGAGACTGTCGTAGTCATTATCAATAATCATCACACAGTTTTTACGGCGCCGGTGATGATGCGATAATATTTATGAATTCCAGTTGGGATGTAAATGATGTTGGCTCTATAGCGGCAACCAGTGTTTGATTCATTTTTACAATAGGGCCACAGAAGACAAAACAACGCAGAATTATTTATGTTTTGTGTCTTATTATATTGTGTTCAAAGCCGTGGCGGAGAAAAGCCGTATTCGGAGTAAAACAAAGAACAGCGTGCAACAGTACACAGCCTCAGCAGTATCTTGATGTGAGGGGATGGGAGAGGCAGAGGGAGAGAGCTTGGGGCTAAACATGCAGTATGTGGCGGGCTGGAGCTAAAAGCTGCATAAAGCACACAGCCCTAGTCCACTGTTAGCAAGTGATGGATAGTTAGCAGGAGCACTGAGTCTTCGTCTAATCTGTTACAGTAAACCTGTGCCGAAGCCTGAAGGGAGTCAGTGGGGGCTGGCCGGGAGTAGGTTTGACGTGAAACCATTTGTGAAGACGAGCGATTCTCTTAAGTAAGAAACTAACAGTGTCCGGTGAGAGAGAGAGGGCAGCGAGACAGGAGGTGAAGAGAATGAGTGAGAGAATGAGAGGGCGAGAGAGAAAGAGAGAGAGAGGAGAGAGAGAGAGAGAAGGAGGAAGAGGTACCATAATGAGTTCTGTAGCCATGGAGTAAATGAAGAGGGATTGACAGAGTGGGGGATCCTCAAGTGAAATAATGTCAATGCCACTCTGCCCATTAGAGAGAAAGGGGGGTTGGGGGGTGGGGGGGTGGGGGGTGGTGGTGGAGGAGAGGGTAAAGAGGGATGAATGGAGGGACACAGCTACATCTGAAGGTGCAGCGGGAGCACATTAATTATTTGTGACACCCACGCAATACACACACACCACCAACAAAAATATGAAATATGAAACAAACAAAATCAACTGACTACGGCAGCTGCAAAAAAAAAAATAAAAAAAAATAAATAAAAGAAAGCCTCGGAAATACCCAATAAATTCTACAAGACGCGTCGGCGCGATATGTGATGTTGAACAATAATAATCACTGTGACATCTGCCTCCCTGCTCTCGGAGGAGATGGGTAGAGCCCATGAGTGGAAAGGGTTAATCTTCCAAACCCAATAAGGTTGGATAGTGAGGCACTTGTTCCCTGATAAAGAAGTGATAGGATCTGTGGGTCTGGTCCCTCGGCGCTTGTACAGGGGTAGAGCAAATATTGTTAATGTGCTGTGGTTTACTTCAGCTAAGGCGAGAAAAACAGCTCCGCTTGACGAGAGCAGACAGCGGCGAACCAGAATACGACAGAAATGGCCGCGCAGCTCGGCTCGGCCTCCCAGGGACTTAACTGGCAGATATATCAAGCCCACTCAGTTGCATAAATAAGTGTTCAGGAAGATTAAGATCTATAAGTGTCTCTATTTCTCGTTTTACCTGCTCCGCCTTGTCACAACAGGGATCTGAATGCAGTTCAGTGGAGTGCCTAATAACTGGAGCAGTAGGTAGGGAAGGCAGGAGGCTTGACATTAAGACCCCGGCGTTTTGGAAATCCGATACGCTATTGACCCGTGTACTACTATCTCAGCGCAGAGATCTGGTGTCAGCAGATTGTAGTCTGGTGTTGGGAGCCGTTTCTTACAGGGCTCCTGTAACAGGGGCCCATTGAGTCTGGGAGGCAGCTGGGGCCTGATGGGCTGGAGCTGGGTGGTGATCGATACTCACCGCCCTGCAACGGATGACCTCACTGTCATGGCTGCCGGCTGTGGACACTGCATGCTAGTCATTAGTGCCGGGGCACCAATCAGGAGCTTAGGGTTGTCAATACCTGACTCTTACAGATACTATGGCCATCTGTCAGTGTATTGTGTAACGGTCCTAAACAAATATGGGGCTGCTCATTGTGCAATTAGAACAAGGTGTACCACTGAAGGAAAAAAAAAAAATCTTTAAAGTGTGTAATTTGAGAAATTAGAGAATACAAATAATTTCAAATAACTTAAAATTTTTGCATATTTTGCTCATACAATTCAATGTAAAATAAAAATAGAACAAGAGGTAATAAATGGATAAAACAATGAATGAAATTGTTCAAATAGACAGTTACACATAGCCTCCGCTGATGTGACAGTGGAGCCTCCTTAATAATACAACATTATCCTTATTTGCCCTCTTCACTCAAATCAAAGGGCTGGACATTTATGCATGAGTGACATCAACCCAGCAATTAAGTTGGCCACTTAAATGAGGGAAGGCTTTCCTCACCTCGCCTGTTTGTTTTTTTCTTTTTCTTTTTTTTCTATTCCCCCTTCCGTTTGATGATGGGAGAGGGTGAGCTAGAATTAGGGCGATGGGTCTTCCTTTGAGTGTCAGCCTAAAATGATCAGAGTAAAGATAAGAGGGTCTAGCAGCCCTCAAATCAGTCAAAGTGCCAAAGTCGGCCTTTTTCTCCTCAATTACCGGGTCTGTGAAGCCAGGGAGTGGAAGGCGCAGAGCCTGCTGCATTACTAAAGAGACAATCTATTTCCCCTTTGACCAGAGGGAGAGAAATCATTATGGCATGATTAGTAGCTTCGGCAGTGGGCGAGCATGGAGGTACTACAGGAGAATCGTATTAATTGCCTTAGACCTAGGCATGAGCAGGATTGTTTTAACGTTGATTTGTGGACCTGTACGACTAGCTGTCAGAGATAAAAGCTGATGTCAGGTCTTAGTTATACTGGCAGTCTTCAGACATGTAGAGAGAGAGAGGGTTGGTGTCAAAATGAGCTTCCATGGCTGCCCTGTAAGTCTATCTCTATATGCCTGTCTCTTTCTTCCTCTTTGTCTTTCTTCACACTTCATAGTTTTCCTCCACGCCTCCCTCTATCCCACCATCCCTCCCTCCGTCCCCCCATCCCTCAGATGGACTGCACCCCACCCCTTCCCGCTCTCTCTCCTCCAACTGATAGCTGCCTTGGCCGATTATTTCATCCAGTGCGGTCCACTGAGAGCCTCCTCTCCCGGCTTTGGAAGAGCTTTAATTAGCCATGTTAATATCCCCTTCATTGGCCTTAATATCACTCAACACCTTCCTCCATCTCAGCGGCCACCAGGGTCCCCCTGTCCTGTCAGAACAGCTGATTATTGAGAAGGATAGCTTTAATCAAACCTAATTGCAGTTCATTCTTTCTCTCTATCCCCCTTTGCCCTCCATTGCCAACATCTAATGGCAGCGACGACTTGATATCCCATTAAAAAACAATTAAACAACCTCCTTTTGTCTCCGTGCGTGCCAAAACACCAGCACAAACTTCTGTAGATATTTAAGAAGTAAAAGAGAGAGAGAGGGGCCTTGTCTTAATTGCTCTCCTTTTCACCAAGGACCAATTTGCACCGTGCTCATGGAGAATCTTAACCAACTCAAATGTAATGGATGCTATAGCACTGCCACTGCTGTGGACTATGAAAATTAAGCTTATCTTTTTAGCGGGGAAATTGTGCTTAATTGCCTTCATAACAGTAAACATAAAGGAGCTAGTTTATGATAGCGTGGGCACTCAATTTCTTCTGTTTGTTGTTTCTTAACTTTTGGTTTCACTGTAGTAGAAACAGTATGTAAAAGCATTAAAGTATCCCAGAAAAGAGAGGAGACTAACTCTGAAAGTAATGTGTTTCTTTTATGAAGTCAATGCATTGCCTAGGAAATGTATTCTATCTCTTTCTCTGACATAAATTGTCTAGCAATGGGTGATGCATGTACACACACATACTCACATGCACACATGCACATGTCGATGCGTGCGCAGACACGCGCTCACACACACACACACACACACTCACACGCACTCACACTCAAACACACACTGGCTTTACCCAATCTGTATGAGAGGCGACAGACAAATAAAAGTCGTATTTCAGGTCTGCTTTCCGCAGATGTCTGCTGCTCTACATTATGACTCTTTGGGGAAATAAAAACAGGGTCAGGGAATTAGAGTACATAATGGTCATTTTGATGATCAGCCAACAGATGCAACCCGAAAACACACTGAACACAATCAAGCGAAATGCACTAATGACAAGTCAGGTTTTTTATGGCCTCACCACACACCGACAGGCAATCAGCATTCTGGCATGGGTTAAAACGTCTTTTATTGATGTCCGAGCCAAAGCTCCTTGGATGTGGAGTGAAAATATTTTCTCACCTCTCCTCTCTCTCCTGGGCCCTCAGCGGAGCACAAGGTATTGGAGTCTATCGAAGAACGCTTCTAAATGACCAGTGCATGTGTTAATGTGGCCAGGGTTAGGGGGGTCATTTCAGACTCTGATTTATGGCCTGGCCAGGATCCCACTGAGCGAACGAGAAGTCTTAAGTGTTGTGAAAGCGTCCTCACAGGCCACACAAGCCACTGTATTTAGCTGAATAAAATGGCCATGCAATCTATGGTGCAATCTATGGTAATCCAATGAGTGGCTGTGATACTGTGAGCCAAGTTAGTATTACAATGGAAACCACAGTATTGCACATATAGTAATCCTAGCGTGAGGGTGATGAAAAATAAACTCCTCTGTATTTATAATGAATTGGAGAAAGCTAAGGAACCATCAGTCATGATTCTGTGGGGAGAATTTGCAAAAAAGATGAGTCAATTTCATTGTTTGTTCTGCATGGTTGTGTCAGATTTTAGACAATAGGCTACCTCTGGCACAATTTTTCTTGTTGCTGTTGTCGTTAATCTTCTTCTCTTACTATTTTATTGTATCTACCCAAACAAACCAAGGCTACGTTTGAAATACAGCTCTCGATACGAGGCATTATCAATAAATTCCCTGAGATCTGAGCGAGAGAAAGAGAGAGAGAGAGACAGAGAAAGAGACAGAGAGAGAGAGAGAGAGAGAGGCGGCTCGCAAACTAACCAACCCCAGATCTCACTCAGACGTGACATTTGTTCAGAGACGATTAGCCAGGTTGTAATTTGTGGCATAATTGCCTCACCCACCCACTAGTGTGTGCATGGGTGTGTGTGTGTGCGTATGCGTGCAGGTCTGTCTGTGTGTGTGTGTGGCATACGGTGGTCCCAGGAGTGTCCGCCTAATTGCCTGACAGGACTATAAGTTTTGTGGCGCGCTCTCACCTTGTTAGGTCCTTTATCCCTGATGCTCTTCAAACAAGACCTGGTCACAGGTGGGCCTCATTTGCCTCCCTATTGAACAGGAGAACTTTAATTGCACAGGGGGTGTCCTGGGATTAAAGAGGTGGGTGGAATATCAAGTGACTTCCTGTATGTTAGTGGCAGATGGGTGTTGGGAAAGACCCATGAACTCAGGTGAGCGGATGGGATGACAAAGAGATTGATGCTATACAGTAGATTCGGTGGGAATAATAAATATACCGTCGCCTCCGATACGGAAATAGTGGAAGAGTGTCCCGTGGTTCGATGATGTGAGATGTGGAGTTGGAAGTTTGTTTCTGACGGATGAATGGAACTGATGCGTGTGTGTGTGTCAGTGTTTAAGAATAATTCAAATGCTCTGCGAGTTTTAACGTTCAGTGATTTTGCTTAAAGGGTAAAGTTAATGACTTTTGGTTTTGTTTTGTGCTCTGTTTCAGATTCTTCCTAAAGTTCTTCCTCAAGTGCAATCAGAACTGTCTGAAGAATGCAGGAAATCCACGAGACATGCGCAGATTCCAGGTAACTGAAATCTATCAGACACACTCTCTCTCTTTCTCTTTCTTTCTCCCTCTCTCTCTTTCTCTCTCTCTCTCTCACACACACACACAACGCGCAGCCGTACCGTACGCGCAACCGCACACTCACACACATATGAATACAATTCTATTATTGGCATTAAAGAAGGCCAAGACGGAGTGAAAGAGAGAGCGAGAGATTTTGTGTCCTCTGCTCTGCGGAACACATGTACAGAATATTTATTAGGGAATACCATCTGACACAAATAAGGATATAGGATTTAAGAGGTGCTATCAATTGTGTTCCTGACAGCTTTCTGAGCCTCGGCACAGAGGGGAGGAGGATCCAACCACATGTAACAACAGTGTTAACTCAGGGTCTGTCTGGCAGCGGAAACACATGCCTACTCATACGCGCGCACACACACATACACACATACACACATGCGGACTGAAACATGCATGCACAATGTCTCTCTCTGTCTCTCTCTATCCCTCTCTCTCTCTTACACACACACACACACACACACACACAATTCTCTGTATAGCCAAAGAAAACCATCTTAGAAGTGCGCCCTGACAAAATGACATGACCAGTAAGCACATTTTTGTGGTTCCTTAACCCTCTCTCTCCTAATATGTCAAGTTGTTAAGCCTTGGAATTAATGATCCCCCTGTTGATCCATTTATCCATCCATCCATCCCACCCAGACATTTTCACCAGAAGCAGTCCAGTAGGTCAAGGTGAGAGAGTGAGAGTTTAGTGAGGTTTGTTCTATCTGGCAAACTGCGGGAGGGCGTCCGTCACTGCCAGCCGTGTTCTGTGATAGACACAAGACCCAGCATCCTCCAGGAGGAAGCCCGGACATGAAACAGACAAGACAGGGTGTCCCCTCCTGATGTCACCACCAGCAGACCTCCCCTGCCTCCTCCAATCTTCCCTCAGGGTGAATCTGGACTGATGCATGACAGCCACTGAGGGCTTTCACCCCTCACTTCTTTGTGCCAAAAGGAATACAAGAAAATGACTCCCACCACGTTGCGGCTTCTCTGAATTTGTGAAATTGAAATGTTTACATTGAATCAAAAAGGCAGCAAACCTAGACCAGATTTTGCATTATTGTTAGCTCTGGCATGAAGGGGGATCTTTGGCGATCATCTCTTGTCTTCGATCCAACAGTTAGTATTCCATTTTTTCCCAAATAGATTTCCCAGATGCTCCACTATAGGTGTTTCTCTGGCCAAGGTTGTGTATTCTGCATGCCTTCCACTCCACTTATTACCCCCCAAAACCAGCTGGAGGCCAGAGAGGGCCCAATCCATCATCCTCAGCTTGGCCCAGCTCTGAACCTGCTCACAAGAATGGAGCTCTTTCACTTCCCCTTCTCTCCCCTCCTCCCTCTACACCCCCACCCTCCCCAAACCAACCAAAAAAGCGCCCCCCTAAATTCCACTGCTACTCCGAGGTCACTTACCGGCGAAGCAAACCTGAGAGGGGCTCTCTGTTTCCGGCTCAGAAACACTTTGGCCATTCACATGCGGCCCACTGTTTGGAGATGTGGTAGCCAAAAAACAACAACAAAAATAAGCATTATGAAATATGGAGTGTGGCTTGGAATCTGATCCTAGTAAAATGTTTGTTGAGTGATGGGATGGAGTACGGTTCAGTTGCTAATGACTTCAGTAATATTTTAAAAGGGAGGCCTTCCACCCTCAAATAGATGGACAAGCTGATCAATAATTCTGGGCTTCGGTTATGATGACAGTTGGTAGAGTGGGTAAACGGAAATGGTATTTGAGTGATTGAAAAGTCAATTAGCTGTACACAAATGCAAGACACCAAAAGCAAAAACACAATAGCTGAGAGGCAGGGTAACTGTAATGCGATATGTCCAAAGAGAATAACCACTTCAAAAGGTTTGACAATAGTAATCAATAGCACACGAGCATGTACCTGGATAGAATTTCTAAAACATGCATCCCATATCCACCCTCATAACATTTATTCACTGAGTGACTGTAAAATAATTTCTTTGTTTTAATCTTACTAAATAACATGTTCCAACTTCAATCTTGTTGCAGGTTGTCGTATCGACGACTGTCAATGTGGACGGCCATGTCTTGGCTGTCTCTGACAACATGTTCGTACACAACAATTCCAAGCATGGGCGAAGGGCTCGCAGACTCGACCCTTCAGAAGGTACGCCTCCTTATCTGGAGAATGGTAGGCACATTTTTACATCTATAATTTGCTACGCTCCTTTTTCTCCTCCCATTTTCCTTCAAACATCCTCTCACTCTACAGTCCATAGACCTAGTTGGTCGTAGTTTTTTTTAGTATTCTTTGTTCCTCCATCACTTTCATTATACTTTTTAAGTTGCTTTTTGCCTCCCTCACGCCTTGTTGTATTTTGACTGGAAATAGTATGCATTACTCAGTGTATTTATCATTTTAATATCACGAATTATGATGATAATACTCCTCCTTAAACAAAATAAAAAATGCTATACTATTTCCAATCTTCCAATGCTAATTGCACCTACATTTGTCGTAAAATACTTTTGTGAAACATGATCAAATTGCTTAAGAATTTGGCTGTGAGGTCAATTTCCTGTCATTGGGTTCTGCAGATTTAGCTGTGAGAGAGCTGAAACAGGGGGGAGGAAGGAGAAAGGGAGAAAGAGAGGAGGAGGGAAGGGTGGGGTGAGGGTGTGTGAGTGTGTGTGTGTGTGTGTGTGTGTGTGTGTGGAGGGGGGCTGTATGAGAAAAACAGAACTTACTGTTTTTCTTCCAACTGATTCCATATGA